>NC_059371.1:38797500-38865000 GCF_019703515.2 Myxocyprinus asiaticus
TAAAAGAGTATTTCACTCAAAATGAAAATTCTGTCATCATTTACTCCATTATGTTGTTATAAACCCGAATGACTTGCTTTTTTTCTTTGGAACACAAAAGATATTGTAGAATGTCCAGCGTACTCTTTTCCATTAATGGGGATTAACGGGAAAAAAAACTAAATTAGGGATGGGCAGATTGATTCTAATGTATCGATAATTCAGATACTGATGTTGTATCATGAATATCTATAAAAATAGAAATTCTAAAGTTTTAAAACTAGTTATTTTATTTTTTAGATGCCATGAAAATGAATGCAAACCTTAAAGGAATATTCTGGGTTCAATAGAAGTTAAGCTCAATCGACAGAATTTGTGGCATAATGTTTATTAACATCAAGTATTTTTGACTCATCCCTCCTTTTATTTAATGAAAGCAAAAATCTGGGTTGCAGTGAGGCACTTACAATGGAAGTCAATGGGGCCAATCCGTAAACGTTAAAATACTCACTGTTTCAAAATTATAGTCACAAGATGTAAGCAAAATGAGCGTTACCATGATTTAAGTGTGATAAAATCACTTACTAACCTCTTCTGTGTAAAGTTATAGCCGATTTTACAACTTTGTTGCCATGACGATGTAATGCCGTAAACCCTAAGACGACAATAAAATGACGATTTGAAGAACTTTACAGCTCAAATAATACACAAGAATTAATGTGTGCTTTTATAAAATTATAAACTTCACATTTCTGACTTTAAACCCTCCAAAAATTGGCCCCATTCACTTCCTTTGTAAGTGCCTCACTGTAACCATGATTTTTGCTTTTTTTTTTTTTTTAAGAAAAGGAGGGACGAGTCAAAATTTATTTCTGTGGTAATCAACATTATGCCACATAATATGTCGATTTAGCTCAACTTGTACTGAACCCAGAATATTCCTTTGAGTTTCAATGACCCATTTTATCCCAAGAATAAAAAAAAATGAAAAAAACATCTATTTAATAGAGGTATTAACATCGGTGATATTGGCCTTGTAAGTACTTGGTATCATAGCGAAAAGAAAACAAGTGGCATCACACGTCCCTACATAAATAGTACAATAAAAGATGTCCAAATAACTATTTTCCAAGTCTTAGGAAGTCATACAGTATGACAGCATTGTGTGATGAACTAAACAAAATCGCTAAGTCGCTAATCACTGAAAATCTTCCCCTCTGCCGTAGCTATATCATCACAATTGCTCTTGCATTCAATGAAAATATGGTGCTCTAAGATATGGTGCACCATGCGAGGTTTCACATCACTGACATCAAACCTGCAACAACATGGATTGGCACACCATATTTTAATTAAAAGAGGCTTAAAAGCAGTGGTGAAGTGGAAGATTTTCAGTGGATAACTGCCAAAATTCAGATTTTCACATTGCAAAAAACGATTGTAAGTCTTCAGTAAACATGTAATATAGCATATGCATTGTCCGAACTACTTTTAGAGTGCTTTTTTGTCTTTTCTGGAGCTTGACAGCCAGTGATCACTGTCTACAATCATTGTATGAAAAAGGACTCTGCTTTTGTGTTCCAGAGCAGACAGAAAGACATACAGGTTTGGAACAGCAAGTACCCAGGTCAATTTCAAGATTCAGCATGAATTAATCCTGTAGATGCATTATATATACTTAGCCGAGAACAAACTGTGCACAAAACTACATTTATGCAATGACACATCATCATAGATGTCAGAGTACGATGTTTCAATCTTTTGCACACATTATTTTAGTCTCGTTACAGAGGTACAGCCTTTGGCAACTCAATTCCATCACTGCACATAACAAGCGGCTGCACCTTGGGGGGAACGGAGTGATTTTTAGTCTCTTCCTGTTTGAGAACCGGCAGACTGGCACAGGTGTTAATATGAAAGCCAGAACAAAGCAGAGTCGAGACCTGTGATGCAGTCTCACGGGATGCGCTGACACTAAATTAATCCGAGCACACCCTGCCAACACTTTCTGCACCAATCCTAAAGAGATTTCTAGAAGAGCTCAGCCAAGCTCCACCGTGAGCACTGTATGAAAGAATCCTGCTAAATTTACGGTAAACAAACAAGCGGCTGTGGTGTCCAGAAATTCACTATTAACAATACAGTAGCTGTGTCCAAAATTGTTTCCTATAGCCTTTCACATGGAACCTAGAGCTCACACGTGCTCATACCTTCAAAAACACTTCCCTCTTTGGCCACTGGGGGCAGTGGTTCAATTTTGGTACACACAGACCGATTTCAGCAGAAGAACTTTCAAACTAACGTCGCCGAATTCACAGCGAGTTCAGTTTGATTTTGTAATGGTGTCCAAAATCTGAATGGACAACTTACTGTTCAATGATTTAACAATTTCGGAGAGTGAGTGACAACGTTTATTTTACAGTTCATTAAAAAAAATTGAAAAAAAAAAAAAAGTTCATAAACATTTGCGCTCTACGTCCTCGTGGTTGCATAGTGATTCGCCTCAGTCCGGGTGGCAGAGGACGAATCCCAGTTGCCTCCGCGTCTGAGACAGTCAACCCGCGCATCTTATCACGTGGCTTGTTGAGCGCGTTGCCACGGAGACATAGCGCGTGTGGAGGCTTCACGCCACCCACCGCGGCAACCACACTCAATTCACCATGCGCCCCACCGAGAACAAACCACACTACAGCGACCACGAGGAATTTACCCCATGTGACTCTACCCTCCCTAGCAACCGGGCCAATTTGGTTGCTTAGGAGACCTGGCTGGAGTCACTCAGCACACCCTGGGATTCGAACTAGTGAACTCCAGGGGTGGTAGCCAGCGTATTTTACCACTGAGCTACCCAGGCACCCTTAACATATATTTCATTAACTAATATAATGCTAATATTCCAACGGATTTGAATTACTAAATTCCACTGTGTACCTTAAAATTTACTATGAAATAGATAATAACTGTGTATAGACTGTGCACAGTGTTACACACAAACACAAAGCACTGTTATGGTAACACTAATGATGCTAAAATGAAAAACAAACAGACATTAAAGGTGCACTCAGTAACTTTTGGCTTGTGTCATCTTGGACTTACAGTGACACCTAGTGGTGTGGATGCAGCATCATTCAAAATCAAGTTTTCAGTTACAGATGCCATAGTTGAAATTCACTATTCATAGTCAGCCATGATTAATTTAATCCAAGAGTGAAAGTGTCCAATAACAAGACGGTTACTGAGATTAAGCGAGTAGTTTTCGGCTGGTCATGTGATTCTAAAATGGCCGCCCCCATGAGGGTGCCCCTGCCCCATGTAGAATAAAACAGCTTTTATAAGGTTATTGATATGACTAGAGTCCTCATCTCATGTAAGCGGTCATGATTTTATACATATGTTACAAAACTACAACTAATTTCTTTTAGGAGTAAAACTTTTAATGGGAAAAAAATAATCAGTGAGTGCACCTTTAACTAACCAACATCAAATGTAACATAAAACACCTAAATGTACATAATTAGAAGAAAAATAACTATTTAAATTACTTTAACCAAATGTGCTGCATCGGGTAAGAAATTCTGGCAACATCCTTTTGCTGTTTTGTACCTTAATTTTGTTAATATTAATTTACGTAAATGAATATAAATTAAAATTGATCTAATCTATGTAAATAATAATTAATTAGTAAAGTATTCAATGACAATTCATGCTTTTACTTAAAAATATATTTAGAGTACAGTATTTTTCAGAAAAATTACATAGTGTCCTATTAAATCTAATTTAATAGCACATTCGATAAAGTACCTTAGTTAAGCAATTAACAAACATTTAGCATTTTTAGTTCTGAATGTGATATAAAATGTACAGTATATATATATATACACACACACACACACACAGTATATATGTATACATGCAAAAAAAAATTCAGTTTGTCACTGCAGTAAAACAAATGATGATAAACAAATAAGAGCAGAAAGAATGTGGAGAGGTTTTTATAGGGTCTGTGTTTAGGAAATGCAATTCGACAAGAATTTGTAGCTGTCATTAGCTGGTAAAAGGAGGCGAGACAGGTGCACATGAATGCGACGGTGACAGCACTCTGAGGCGTTTTTAAACAAGGGCTCTGCTATGGGTGATATACTTTTATAGCGCTCTGAGAAAGCTCGGAATGCTGTTCCATCTGGAGGGAGAGCTGGTGCATTCAGTCGACGGGAGGAAAACAAGAGGAGACATATCCCGAGTCATATTCCTGTCACTGCTACAGAGAGATGATTTATAGGCCGGCGAAGAAGACACTGTGGAGAAAGTGAGATGAGGTTGACGGCGGGGTTAAAGGAAACCTTGGAGTAACACTCACAAGAAACTGGTTTACATCGACACACCTGCTTAAAGATGTGAAAGTAGGCTAAGCGATATATCAAATACTTGCAATATGTTTGGAATGTTTTTAATTCACTTTTAACTCTTGTGCCATGTTAGTTTTGTGCTAACCCATTTTGTGTTCCCGGTCAAAAATGACCGGCCCACTAAGATTTATAGGTTTATAAATTTCTCATATTGCGTATATTATCACAAGATATTGCATTAGATCTTTTTAATCAACTTTTTGTAATTATGACAGGTTTTATACTAATTTTTTGACCCTATTTCTAAAATGTATATATTTTTATTGATAGAAGGATTACTTGAACTGAGCTTTTAACGGGCGAGTGGGGGGCACTCCCTGCGGAAAACAAAAAAACCATTTACATAATAAATGAATAACCACTTGCCTGATCTGAACAATAGGAGTCATTTTAAAGCTTAGAATCTAGACTTTACAGTGCATATACCTGATCCTACCAATTCATAAATGATGCGTTTTAATTAGCTGACAAATAAGAACTGTTTCGTTTTCATCATTTGAAAATTTGTTATCCTGGTCCTGATCACCCTGTCGGGTTTATTTTTGTGATAACAACCGGCTGACTGTACATTATCTCTTACATAAACCCATTCACATTAGTACAAATCCATGTGGTTCACCCTATCGGGATGAAAACGACAAAAACAAAACCATTCCATTAAACGACTTCAGAGCAAATACATAACTATTGAGATATGTACTGAATATCGCTAAAAAGGCAAAATATATATATATTTTGGCCAGTATATCTTGATGTATATCTCGATATATATATATATTATATTTACATTTTTTTAGCTATATCATCTGTCCCTACCTGAATTCTTCCTGAAAACAGAGCCACTGTTTTAAACACACACACACTGGATGGATGAGAAACACGCGCAGGCGTCTGCATCAGTGCCCAGCTCACATCCGCAACATCCACATGCCAATATCCCCCAGCAAACACACACACAGCATAACCACACTTACACAATGCAATATCCCTTGGTCTAAACTACAACACAATATCCACAAATACATATAGTTACACATATAGTAGTAGTTGGGTAATAAAATACGGTTACACAACTGAGAATAATGACTCTTTCCTGCTAATTATCATCATCATTTAACATCTGCCTTCTAATCATCTGCACATTAATTAAAACTGGCTGAGACCCCACATTTTATAAAACTGATAGTTACAACTCTAAAATATGATTGGATGAGCTGCGCATCAATTGAATTCTATATTGATGCGGCAGGTTGTACCATTCATCAAATGATCTTTGATCATTACGTTGCTTGGCAACTGTAAACAGCCCAAAGTCAGACTACTGAACTGTTGAATTACTTTGGGAAAGAATTGTTTATTGGTGGAGTTTGCTAAGGCGAGCATCACTATTACTACTGCTAATACTCAACATGTAACCCATCCCGCAGGTTTTGTGCTACAGACAAGAAAGATACCTCAAATTGTACAGCTGTATAGCAGGGCTCCAGACAAAAATAAAATAAAAAAATGACTAAAGAATCTTTATACTCTTTGAGCTAGACAATATTCAATAACACTTTTTGTAACATTCTTGAATGTTTTTTAGAACACTTTTCATTACAACAAAACTCAGTTGTGAGTACCTTTAATTACACATTGTCATATGAAGAACTAGTCACTAATTAGACTGACTACTGTTTTTATTAGTTTCATTCTCGGCTCGAAAATTCCCGATGAAGGTCTTATTACTGAAAAAATGCAGTATTAAAGGAATACTTTATAAAAAATTTGATCAAATTAATTAAATGACATGACGATTAATCAAATTAATTGCAATTAATCGATAGATGATAAAGATAATTCATATAAACAATGCATATGTAAGGGGGTTTCGAGGAAAGGAAGAGGCGAGAACCGGCTTGACAACTTAAATAATAATTTATTAAACAAAAACCCAACCAAAAACACACAACTAAAAACACAGCACAGCTGTCTGTAATTCTCTCTCTCTCGAACTGTCGTCCCCGGCCGCCTTTATCCCTCGCGCGCCCCATCAGGCTGATTGGGGACCGGGTGTGTCTCATTCCAACCCAGCCCCGCCCTCCTCGGCTCTACACTCCTCCCGGCGTTGCCTCAGGCCGGGGAGCCCCCGGCATGACGTACATCCCCCCTCACCCTTCCTCTCCGGGTGGGGGGGCGTGCCTTATGGCCCGACTGCCGGCGGGTCCTCCCCGCCTTCCTCGGCCTGGGAGGAGACAGGAGGGGAAAAAAAAAAAACAACACAAAATGGCAAGGGAAAGGCCAACACGGAGCGGCAGAGAGAGAGAGAGGAGAGAGAGAAAAAGAAACTCACCGGTTCTCTGATGCGCCGTCGCGTGGTCCTCGATCACTACTCCACCCTCTCAGGCGGACTGCAGCCGCTCCTCCCCGGGCGGACCGGAGTCAGACCTCCGACCCCCAGCGGACAGAACGCCCCTCCGCGTTCCCAGCGTCCCGTGGGGACTCTCCTCCGCCCCTGGCAGCGGCCCTACCACTCCAGGCAGTCGGGGAGTCACTTCCCTCCTCCCCCGCGGACGGCGGTCTTCTCTCGACCCCTCCGCGTTCCCGGGGGACGGCAGGGCACTCCTCCACCCCCGGCAGCGGCTCCCTCGCTCCAGGCGGTCGGGGAGTCCCGTCCCCACTCGCCTCGCGGACGGCGGCCGTTCCCCGCGTCCGGGTAGTCGGGCTACTCCGTCCCCCGTCGGACGGCAGCGGCGCTCCCCTGGGTGGACGGCAGTGTCGAGGACTCTGCGACGGGAATCCCTCCTCCTTCCCGGGTTTCGGCACCAGTGTAAGGGGGTTTCGAGGAAAGGAAGAGGCGAGAACCGGCTTGACAACTTAAATAATAATTTATTAAACAAAAACCCAACCAAAAACACACAACTAAAAACACAGCACAGCTGTCTGTAATATTCTCTCTCTCGAACTGTCGTCCCCGGCCGCCTTTATCCCTCGCGCGCCCCATCAGGCTGATTGGGGACCGGGTGTGTCTCATTCCAACCCGGCCCCGCCCTCCTCGGCTCTACAGCATAATAATTCAAATATTTATAAATATAATACGAAGGGCCTTCACTTTTAAAGAAATTTCTATACGTGTTGTATATCTGTCCATACACTACCTGCAATGCCTTGATGGATCCCAGGTTCAACCTCAAGTTACGGCATTATTGAACTGTAGATCCAGCAGGGACTGATGTGAATCTGAGGGCAATCACTGCTCAGTGTGAAAGTGTAAAGTTTAACAGTACTCTGCAGTAAAGGTGAGCAGTGCTACAGAACTCCACAGTAAACGCGTGTCAAGTGTTCGACCTGCAGGTCTCTCAGTGACGTTTGAATGTGGTAGGTCTGCTCTTATCTTAACGCATAGATCTGCCCTCATGGAGAAGATACTGCCAATCAAATGCATGTGTGTGTGTGGTTCTTACGTGCTTCTCTCCTTCAATTCTCTTGTCTGCGAGCTGAACAGCATCCAGGTACTTAAAATGCAGCTCCATGAGTCTGTCCACCTGCAGAGAGCAAGTAAACGAGAGGGGATAAGTGCGTTACATATGCACCAAAAATGTGACATGCATTTGAGACAAAAATACAAATACAGCCAAGAGAGGCAAGAAACATCACACACAGCAGGATATTTGAGTTTCAGGACACAGTTTCACATTTTGTAAATTATTTCCTTATTTAAAGATCATGCATAATTGTCTAGATGTTAAAATACCATATTTTATCTAGTGGTCGACCAATCTGTGCATTTGAAGGGCCGATGTTGATACAGATAACTAAAGAGCAGATATCTTGAGAGCAGGTGGGCTGAAGTACAACTTAATAATAGCAAATAAAATGTTTGTAAAATTGCTCAGTTTAAATGAACTCTTAACTTACATGATATTTACATAATACGTACTAAAGATACTTAAAAACACAAAATGTGCACTATTCACTGACAACTAGGCACAATGACCAATGCTGTTAATCGGCAAGTAAAGCACACTCAGCTTTTCAAACATCTTTGTTCTGTAGATTGTTTTTTTTTTACACCTTTTTTACTTCATCATTAAGGTTTATAAGTTATCACTAATACTCAATTCCCCTCTAGAAACATTTTTAAGGGATTTTTACTTCCAAAACTAGACTGTTGTGCAATATTGGGCACAGTTTTTGGCCAATTCTCATCTCAAAATGGCCAATTATATGATTTATTGGTCTTTAAATTCTCCTATTCCAGTTTATAAGGCAGAGTCAACTTTGTAGGTTGATTTCCTCAAAAAAATGTAAATACTGTGGTGGTATAAAAAATTGCTCCGTTTGTTTGAGCAACCCGACCAGCCCGACACAACATTGGCTCAAATCAATGGCGTGAGTTTGAAGCGGGACTATCTGTTAATCCAGCCGACAGGTGTTCAGGAAACCTAGAAACAGTCACTATTTTCGCAATTCCGTTTGGTACCTTAAAGGCACGGAAATTACGCACTTCAGCTTTAAATCAGATGGCATCAAAGCCTTCATGTGACTGAGGCTGGTTGTGTTATTTAAAGACAAACAGAAATATTTGTCATCATCTGTCTAGCGCAATCATAATGTTACAATCTGAAGCGCATATGGCCGATATCCTTCAGCTGCTGAAACTACCAATAATCCAGTGCTGCTGTCAGAGTGATAAAGCAGAGCCCAGCAGGACTGTGAGGGTTATTTTAAGAGTAGTGACTGCTGAGCGATAGCAGCTCTTTAAAACGGCACACGTGTACGTACAGGTGACATATGGAGGCCCCTAACCATGACTAAAGGAGACGTATAACAAAACACAAAATGTACAGTATGACAACGGCAGTGGAAGTTCATACAACACACATATAAGCCAAAACATGGATTATATTAATGCATGCTTGATGAGTGATGAGGCAAAAGAAAGAACAATTGGCAAAATAAACAAAAAATGAATGACTAAATACAAAATGGACAAACGGAAAAATAAAAAACAAACAAATGAACAATCGAATAAAGAATAAACAATGGGGGGAAAAAAACAATTAAACGAAAAAAATAAACCAGAAAGATAAAATGAACAACATACAAATGACCTACCGAATAAAGAACAAAGCAAACGATGAACATTGAAAAATTAACAAGCAAAAAAAACTATGAACTACCAAATAAAGAACGAACAAACCAAAAAATAAACGAACAAATGAACGAATAAAGAACGAACAAACTAAAAAAAGTAAAAAACAATTAAATGAACAAACAAATACAAAATGAACAAACGAAAAAATAAACAACAAACAAATGAACAATCAAATAAAGAACAAACAATGGAAAAGTAAAAAATGAAACGAAAAAAATAAATAAACCAGAAATATAAAAATGAACAACGTACAAATGACCTACCGAATAAAGAACAAAAGCAAACGATGAACAAATAAAAAAAATAAAAAAATGAACTACTGAATAAAGAACAAAAGCAAACGATGAACAAATAAAAAAAAATAAAAAAATGACCTACCAAATAAAGAACAAAAGCAAACGATGAACAAATAAAAAAAATAAAAAAATGAACTACCGAATAAAGAACGAACAAACCAAAAAATAAACGAACAAATGAACTACAGAATAAAGAACGAACACACTAAAAAAAGTAAAAAACAAACAAATGAACAAATGAAAAAAATCAACAACGAACAAATAAAGAACAAACAATGGAAAAGTAAACAATTAAACAAAAAAAATAAACCAGAAAAAAAAAAATAATTTACAAATGAACAAATGACCTACCGAATAAAGAACGAACAAACCAAAAAAAAATAAAAATAACTACTGAATAAACAACAAACACAAATAGTAAACAATGAAAAAGGAAGATAAAAAAAACAACGAACTACCAAAAAAATTCTCATAAAAATGAATTATGAACAAATAAACAATGAACAGAGCAAACAAACCTTAAATGATGCGAAAAAGAACAAAAGAACAAAGAATGAACAAACAAAAGAATGAATTGAGACTCAGAGAGACTCACAATAAAAGTTTAGTTTGCACAATTATTTTTAAAGATTAAAACTTGCATACATTTTAAGAATGAAATATGTGATGTTTTTTTAAATACCTTCATGTTGGGTAATCAAATTAAAAATAAATCTTAGAACAAAGACTGGTCAAATGTAATGATTTTATGCTTATAGTGCCAGAAATGACCACATCATCATCTGATCTATCACGAAAAGTCAGTATATGCTTTATTGTAGTGTTAACTCTGCATTAAACCTATCTGCCGCAAACTCTCCTTAAACCCCCTTCAGTCACTTCCGCCATTTTTAGCAGCAGCAGTATCGTCTTATTTTTACCTTCTCGCAGTCGTTCTCTGTGAACTTGCTGAGGAGTCGACCTCTCTGCTGTGCTTTCAGGTTCCTCAACATGGAGGCGATGATGGAGCAAACGTGTTCTGAAGGGAGAAAACAACAAACAAACAAGGGTTTAGTGTCCTTATTTTACACGCTTGTAATATTTGTTCACGTAAAAATAAAGGAGAAACAGCAGCAGTGTGTGGGTGCCGACATCAAAGCAACAGAGATGTGATTTTCCAAAACAAATTCGGTGGAACTGTCTGCAAAACAACAAAACACATTTTTTTAAAGATTACATGTCTGCCGTTTTTAAAAGTTCTCCTGCCAGTTACCAGTTTGCAACTTTCTCTTGTAGCTGTGAGAGTGATTCTGGTTGAGTTTTGTTAGTTCTTAATGCAGCAATAAGAGAAAAGTTAACATCTCGAGACAAATGAAAAAATGTGCATTTATTTTTAAGGAATCCAGTCAGTTATCTCATCTCTCAATTTGAAGAAACAAACAAAAACTGCATTTAAAGTGTTGCAATAAAAACAATGATTTAAAAACAGAAACAAGACGAATTGTTTGTAATGTCTGGGTGATTTAATTGCGCCTGTAGCCTCCTGATCATGTGGGAATTGACAGTTAATCCTCTGAGTGAAGATAAAGTAACAATTCACAGTAAAAAGTGATAATTTACTAAAAGATTTAAAAGAAGAAAAACTCACGGAAATTGTCGAGAGAGCATGTGATTGCGTTAGACAGACGCTGGAAATGGAAAATGTGAGAAAGCACTAAAAGCTCGCTGTGCGCTTGCTGCTGTCTGCTATAATATCACACTAATGAAGAACCATTAGAGCTGAGCAAAACAACGAGAGAGAAAATAATCAGACAAAACTAAATCAGAAATGATTTCACTCTACGCAGGTTTAATTAAGCTAAATTAAAACAGATGCAAATTTACACTAGGAACAGGCCCATCACACAAGACTCAGGACTCAAGAAAAAGGAGGAAATGTGCACTTGTTAAGACCTGTGGCAGAATAATATGATGTCCCATGTCTGTAGCAGGTATTGGAACGGTATGAAAACAGCTGAGACAGGCCATATGATAGACATATCAGATGAAACATGGATTACACTAATATCTGCGTGTAGGTCTCCACAATTAATCCAAAAAATAATCACGATTACAATTACAGCTGTCGCAATTATATAATCGTGATTTGTGAAAAGTATCAATTACAGCATTCCATTTAGATTCACTTGGCCGTTGTGTGCATAATGCAAAGGCAAATATGACGTGTTTAAATGAGTCTAAAGGCATATCAGTAATGCTCACTCTCTAAATTATACTGTGTACAATTTATTCAAAATGTGAATAACACTTTGTTCTTCATGCAATTTAAATATTAGAGCAATTCAGGAACAAAGTTGTTTTGATGCACTGCCTACATAAAGAATATGGCATGTAACTGCCCCACACAAAAGAAGTATTTCAATGTAAATTCTATTAATCGAAATGAATAAGTCACAATTACATTATCGAAGGAAATATCTACCATTATGATTTGTAATAATCGTGCAGCCCTACGTGTGTGTTAGTTAAACAAAGCTTACAAGTGTTGACAGAGTATAAAGAACACATATAGATGAAAGAGAAGAAATAAAGAAAAAACATTGAATAAAGAGAGGAATTAATGAAACAAACGAAAATGAAAGAGCAATCCAACAAAACAAAAAAACGAAAACCAACAACGAAAACAAAAGAGCACATGAACCAACAAATGAATAAAGATACATAAAGTGTCAACTAGGCAACGAAAGCAATAAAGGATGCTACAAAAAAAAACGAAGTAAAATCGACCAAGCAAAAGAGCGAACTAACAAATAAAAGAACCAAACAAGAAGATCAAACAAACGAGAAACTAAAGAAAGCCAGCAATATGAAGTATAATGGTTTATTTCAATGGAGAACATTTAGAGCAGAGTGAAATACAGCAACAAAAGTATTCAGATGCAACAACAAAACCAGCAACGAAAACAAAAGAGCAAATGAAAGAGCGAACAATCATAAAGAAAGTATCAACAAAGCTTACAAGTGTTGACAGAGTATAAAGAACACATATAGATGAAAGAAAGAGAAGAAATAAAGAAAAAACATTGAATAAAAAGAGAGGAATTAACAATGAAACAAACGAAAATGAAAGAGCGAACAAACAAAAAACTAAAACACGAAAACCAACAACGAAAACAAGAGCAAATGAAAGAGCGAACAATCATAAAGTACCAAAAAATAATAGAGCAAATGAACCAACGAATGAAAAAACAAGATCAAACGAAAGAGTGACAAAGTGAAACCAAAAAAAAAGAGCCTGAGAACCAACAAATGAATAAAGATACATAAAGTGTGAACAGAAGTAAATGAAAGCAACAGAAAGCAAAATAAAGTGTCAACTAGGCAACGAAAGCAATAAAGGATGCTACAAACAAAATGAAGTAAAATCGACCAAGCAAAAGAGCGAACTAACAAATAAAAGAACCAAACAAGAAGATCAAACAAACGAAAAACTAAAGAAAGCCAGCAATATGAAGTATAATGGTTTATTTCAATGGAGAACATTTAGAGCAGAGTGAAATACAGTAACAAAAGTATTCAGATGCAACAACAACAAAAAAAAAATCTTTCATCTTCCAAAATGTTCCATCTCATTTTCGTCTATGCAGCCTTTAAAGCAAAATTCAAACTAATACAAATTTACAACCAACTGGATCCATCACAGACACAGGACCTCAGGACTTCATAAAAGTAGGACTCTTTAAAATCTGTGAATGATGTGGATTTAATGCAGCAGATTAACATCTCTAACCTTTGCCAAACACATTGAAGAAATAACGCCCATGCAACATGACCTTCCAGCCAAACCACTTCTCGTCTTTCCTTTTAATTACTAAAGCTAATGACTTCTATTGTTAACTTTTGTGTCTTCAGAAATACACTTAGTAATGCACTTACAAATCACTGCTACTCACAAGTGTTTGAGAAAGGTTATACACTAAAGTATACTTAATGACATTTAACATCACTGCTATGAGAGCACATCTATAAGAGGACATGATGCCGCACTTTGTCAGGTTAAAGATAAATACTGAAATGCCATTTCGTACAAGCTCTCACAATCTATAATCAGACGGCCTTGATAAAACAATTGAATTTGGCCTTGGCCTTCACTGGCAGGGAATACAAATGAGCCTTGTTGAATTTAAGCATCAGTCCACATGCATACGCTCGCAACTCTTAACGAACACATTACGCATTCTAATTTGGTGGATAAACGGAGGGGACACATTAATCAAGAGACGGCAACAGGAAACGCTCGGTCAGCACTGTGATGTCGCAGGTCTTTAAGGCGACTAGGGGAAGCACGGCCACCAGGAGAGGGAAAAGAGGAGCGTTATTAGTGGCGGAATAAAGCGTCTGTGGTGAGGAACACAGCCTGAGGGAGAGGTAGAGGATGAGAGGTGCAGGCGAGAGGTCTGAGATAAGTGCGTTATCTTCGAGCTCTGCCCCAGGAAAGCTTTTGTCATCATTACACACAGGAAAAAGGTGTCGGCTCCTCAATACCATCACTCCTGGTCTCCATGGCAACGGGAACAAAGGCAACTGGCTTTCAGGTCTGGAATGCAATGGAGTGCCCAGTAGGGGGCAGTAATCTTTGTTAGATTAGCCAGGCAAAGAAAGGGACGCTACTCGCAAGGTTGTTCCAAATGCTAGTGAGCAACAAAATACGTCAAGATGGGCCGTTATACAAGGCCGTTAGTGAAGTGCTAACATAAAGTGGTTGCTTCAAGGAAGTAATTTTGCCATTCATGTGATCCTGTGTTATGATTTATTTTGAAATTTTAGAAAACCAGGAAGAGGTCACCCAACAATGACAATTCTGTGATCATTTGCTCATCCTCATGTCATTCCAAATGCATGTTCCATAGTATGACTTTCTTCTGTGGAACACAAAATGAATTTCCATTTTTACTTGATCTATTCCATTAAGAACTTACCTGGAATTTCAAAAAGGAATAACATCTAGCATGTGCACTAGCTCATCTGCAGTGACAAGCCAAAGGAGTTTCGTTCCAGTTCGTGTAAGAAAATCCCGCAAAACAAAGTGGATTACCACATTATCAACGTACAAATCTGCAGGAAAAGAGCTGCTCATTTTCAATAATGAATCCATTAGAAAAACCTCTGAGAAAAGTGGAACAATGATCCTATTCCAAGTTTTATTTCAAACAGGAGAATTAACAGAGCTCTGGAGATCAGCGCAATTACACAAACGCTTTTGATCCAATTTAGCAAAGCAATTAAGGCACTTACTGCAATTATTACATGTCCTGTAGAGATTAAAAAGCAGTTAAAAAGACAATCATTAGAAATAAATGACCGGCTTCTTTTCCCTCTACAATCAGCTCAGTTCACATTCAGGCAATCTCGAGTCACTGTTGAGATGACCAAGCAAATCATCTTAAAAGTTGTATTACATCTCTCAAAAGAATTTATATTACTGTCTGTAACTGAATACATTTGGACAAACCACTAGAGCAATTAAGTCTTAAACACTCAGAAGCCACTGCATTGACTAATAAATGATCAGTCACACAGAATGACCATCTTTTGAGCTATTGGACACTTTCTCGCACAATGATGATACTGACTGCAGTACTAGATCCAAGTAGAAGCCAACCGTCTGCAGACAACTTACCTTTTTTTCCACTTCTTAACATACCTAATTTTAATTGTTGGCATTTTTGGCAGAGGATTCACATCGTAGCGTGTGTTCTGCAAGGGCATAATAATAAAAACTCTGTCATAAACACTGACATAATGCTCATTAATAAATGAACAAACATTAGTTATTGCTTAACTGATCGGTTCCTCACGTACACGTATATATGAAAGTTTAATGACATTTCCATTTTCTTGAGTGTACATTTACTGTAGCTAGACAGATAGAGAGCTAAAGAGAGAGCTAAAGAGAGAGAGAGCTAAATCCAGGAAGTAAAAAAAAAAAAAAAAGCCAAGGACAACATCCAAGGAACAGCAGGCCTCTCTCGTCTGAATTTTGCCAAAGCACACCTTGATGATCCTCAAAGCTTTTGGGAGAATGTTCTGTGGACTGATGAGTCGAAAGTGGAACTGTTTGGAAGACAGGGGTCCCGTTACATCTGGCGTAAATCAAACACAGAGTTCCACAAAAAGAACATCATACCTACGGTCAAGCATGGTGGTGGTAGTGTGATGTGTGGAGATGCTTTGCTGCTTCAGGGCGAAACATGAATTCTGCTCTCTACCGGAAAATCCTAAAGGAGAACGTCCGGTCATCAGTCCATGAGTTGAAGCTCAAGCACAACTGGATTATGCAGCAAGACAATGATCTAAAGCATAGGAGTAAGTCCACCTCTGAATGGCTCAAAAGAAGCTAAACTGAAGTTTTGGAGTGGCCTAGTCAAAGTCCTGACTTGAACCCGATTGTGATGCTGTGGCAGGACCTTAAAAGGGCAGTTCATGCTCAAGAATTTAGGAGTAAAATGTGTTTAATTGTCAATTGTAATGGTCCTAAAAGAGGCTTTAATTTCATTATACAAAATTGTATTTCTTTATTTTGAAGTGAAATATGACATGGGCGTTTCTGTCAAGTGTAGCGTCAGTTCAGGCTGGTCACGCTAGTCAGCTTGCAATCAGCTGATGCTCAGCTGACCATGGTGTCAACCAATACAATTCAGACTCCAATCAATGTGGTCCTTTTTAGGGGGCCTGGGTAGCTCAGCGAGTAAAGACGCTGACTACCACCCCCTGGAGTCGCAAGTTCGTATCCAGGGCGTGCTGAGTGACTCCAGTCAGGCTTCCTAAACAACCAATTGGCCCGGTTGCTAGGAAGGGTAGAGTCACGTTGGATTAACCTCCTCGTGGTCGCTATAATGTGGTTCTCGCTCTCAGTGGGGCGCGTGAGTTGTGCGTGGATGCCACGGAGAATAGTGTAAAGCCTCCACACGCGCTAGGTCTCCACGCTAATGCGCTCAACAAGCCACGTGATAAGATGCGCAGATTGACGGTCTCGGACGCGGAGGCAACTGAGATTCGTCCTCCGCCACCCGGATTGAGGCGAGTCACTACCCACCACGAGGACTTAGAGCGCATTGTGAATTGGGCATTCCAAATTGGGGAGAAAAGGGGAGAAAATCAAAAAAAAAAGTAGTCCTTTATAAGTCTTCCCTTCATTCATTCTCTCAGCTGCCTTTTTATAGCATGGATGCAAGCTGCAACTTAACACCCTCCATCCCTCTGCTTCACCTCTCATATGACGGCTTGCCTTTTAGTTTTCTCTAAGTGTTGTTGTTCTGTGCTCTCAGACTACAATCGATTGCCAGTTTGGAATTCCTATTTTCAATGTGTAATGAATCTTGTTCTTGATTTACCACCTGATATTCAGTATTTGGAGTTCAATAAGTTTTCATTTAATCTATTAAGCAATTGAACAACTGTTGCATGTCGTACTGTCAGAAATGTTATATAATGTTGTAATAATCCTGCTGAATCTGTTCTGTTACCCCAGGGGAGTTACAGCCGACGCCAACAGATGCTTAAACTGTGTACAATCAATAAAGTATCATTCAAGTATTCAAGTTAGTATTCATTTGATGGAAGTGGTCCAGACTGAAATAAACAAAAATGTCCAAAAACTCAAACATCATTAAATTGCATTTCTTTCTTTTTTTTATCTTCAAATTTGTAACTTAAATAATTATTCCTTTAATAAAGTGATAGAATGATAACCAGATGTTTTTAGACACGTTTGTCCATTTGTAAGGCGCTGTCTGCGAGTGGCTTTTTGGAGTTGCTTTTCATACTCTCCATGTATGTATTCTGCCTCCCTGATGAACGTTGAGATGTTGAGTACAATCTCTCCTCGCTTGACTGAACAGCGACATACATGATTTAAACACCTCGGGTCTGTACTGTCAACTGCTGAAGACTATCAGAGCACAGACCAGCTCAGGTGTTCAGAGAATTACCGGCAGTATCTGTCCGTCTCTCCTCCTGCCTGCATACCATTTCATATACTATCCGTCCTAAATAGGTTGCAAGATTCAAACTACTGCAAAATAAATTGTGCTTCATTTAGTAAAATCTAAATTACTGGTAACTGGTTAAACTATTAAACATCACTGAATCCACAAAAAGATTACACCAACAAAACCAATTTTAAGAGTTAGATGAAGTAGAAAAAGCTCCTTAAGGTAAAAAATAGCAGGTTACCACATTTTACAGTGTAGCATGATGAAAATGGCATGCCAAAGGTGCTTGGATGGCATACCATTTGGGGTGGGTTATCGTAGTGTGCTTCTATGCACGTTTGAATGTTTTTCAGGATGACAAGGAACGTGGGCCAAAGTGGCCACAGAAGTTAATAAATGTATGAACCTTACAGTAATAATTAATTCATGGTAATGAGTTTAGCTAGATGCTAACACTTACATTCAATTGCAAAGAAGTATGCGACCTAGGGATTTTAGCTCTGTCCCAAATGGCGCACTATACACTGTGCACTTACAACATACACTATGCACTCAGCCATGAAGTGCATGAATTTTCAAAGTATATTCCTGCCCCAAATGGAACACTTTATGGTTTTTTAATTCTCAGTTTAACAGCTGACGGAAGTGACATTTTAGGCGCATGTGATGTGTTGCCACTAGCTTTAGCATGTTAGCCAACCTCTTGAACAATTGCATCTCAAACAAAGTTCATATTCACACAGAGTGGGATGATGATAAAGCATTCAACTTACATTTGTGAGATACTGTCTTCACTGATGTAGTTGCTATATTCTCCATTATTTACAAGTGTTTTGTCAAACCAGCAATGTAGCCAAGTAAGTCCGGCCCTTCCGCTTGCACTGAGTGCATGAAGTGTCCAACATTCCACACTTCGTTTTGATGATTGAAGAAGTGCATCATCCGGGTACTCGTAGAACACTTCTTTTTGTTGCACTTTCAGTGTAAACATTCTACTCGCTCCGCTACAAAATGACGCAGAATAGTGAAGAAGTGTGCGGTTTGGGATGCATTTTCTATGTTATAAAAAAGCATATTGTATGGTTAGTTGTACTTCCCAATAATGCCGTATTGGCTTACTACATACTCAAAAAAGTATGCACTTGCCCATCACCAGCAAAGTATGTACCTCTAAGGGCGTCGATACACTTGTACTGTTGCGTACCCTGATGTCGATTCTTCTGCCAACAAAATATTTGTTGGAGAAAACCTCTAGAAAACACACAGACTCGCTAAAACAGAAGAACCTACTGAGCAGACGGTAAATCTATCCCTCACAGCCTTGAGTTTATTCTTGTACAGTTAAATTTGACATCTACCCTGAAGAAAGGTCTATTTCATATGCATTTCTATCCATCATATGCTGCATCAGAGCTTTCTCTAGTGTGTAAGAGACTTAATGTGTAGTAGAAGAAGCCAAATTGGGATGCAGCCTCTATCTCTGATTCTCTCATTTCAGGGCTTTAAAAACCATTAAGAATGGTGTGAGGAGATGGTTATTTGTACCGCTGTGGCAAAACAATAACGGCAGCCGGCGCAGAGTTCAGTCCCTGTGGAATAAACTGCCGACTGAACTGTAAATAATGGCTGAGAAAAAGATATTACTGTGGACTCCTTGTGATATTAAAACGCCTCTGTGTGTGTGTGATGTGTGTGTGTGTTTCCTGCTAATTGAGCAACTCTGCCAAACTAAATCCATTTTTCTAAGAGAATAATATAGTGGTGAGAAAAATGTATTAGATTTCAGGCAAAACAGAGAATATAGGAGAGAAAATAATAGATTTCGGGACTTGCACGAAACCAAACAAACCATTTGAGTTGAAAATAAAAGTGGCTGGTTGTTCATGGAGGTAAAAACACTTTATCGGAGATTCATGGCAACATGATATCAAATTTAGCTCTATTTATGCTTTTTACAAACTTTGCTGTTGTTCTTGTGTACAGTTCGTAAGTGCATGTTATTCAAATGTTTGTCATCAAAATGTAATAACTTTCTCCGCCTCTGAAACAGCTTTTGTTTTCTGCTGATGTAACCAAGGCTGCATTTCTATATTTTTGGAAGGAAATATGAGTGGTGCTTGCCAATGGGAAAATGTATGCAGTTGCCAGGGTGTTCTGGGTGGTTACTAGTGGTCGACTGATCATGGATAACTAAGTTGGTGGGAAAGGCCGATAACCGATTAATCGGCAGATAGTTTTTAAAATTGATTGATTGAATGTCAAAAAATAATCGTATTCTTTCCTTACTATGACGGGCACAGTCAAAAGAGTGCTAAATGAATAAAATCCCAGATGCAGTTTAATGTTCAACCAAAATCCCCAAAATAACCAGAAACAAATGAAGATTTGGTGCATAACGTGGGACTTTTAAATATAAACAAGCCTGAAACACACCAGGGACTCTTATTTTGAAATGAAGAAATGATGGAAAAAACTATCTGAAACTATCGCAATCGATTTTTGACGATAATGATAATTCCAAAAAGCAAATATCGGCACCGATTAATCGGTAAAACGATATATCGGTCTACCTCTAGTGGTTACGATGAGTTTACTCTTAACTTAAGAGTCCACCCTCAAGTTTCTGTGATATTCTTGTCTCTAGATATGGCTCAGGTCCCTTTTTCAATACAAGTCTATGAGATATTTTTACCCATCTTATCATCCACCAGGCAAACAATCGTAAATCAGACCACTTAGAAAAGTAATAGCGCACCACTCCTCAACATGTCTGTAACATAACTGGTGCAGGAAGAGCTAGGGGTCTTTCAGAGTAAATGCGTTTTGGCGTACATTTGCGTTGTATTTCAATCGTTTTTCAATGTAAACATGTGCCGCGTCTGGCAGATTTTTCACTGCGCAGGAGCGCTGCATTTTTTAGACACTGTGTCAAGTAAAAAATCTTTAGCTTTTTAAAACATGTTTGAAACACCAGCATGGTCTTCTCATTTGTTGCATCACGTCTAAATTTTTTAAGCGCAAAAACACATTCGGTCTGAACGTCCTCTTATACACTGAAGTTTTATATTTAAAGTCAGGGATTTCTACAAACCTTCATGCTCCTTGTCTGATATTCCAACTTTCCTCATCTTCTTGGGCGTCTTCATGAACAGGGGGAATATCGTTCGGAGGCCCAGGATGTCCACAAACTTGTGACAGTTATCAGAACCTTCTGGACCGATCATTCCATAGTCCAGAACCTTCAGAGCGCTGACCCGAGACATCTTCTTCTCCCTGGACAAAGATCATGAAGATCCACACAATGAAACGGGACCAATCACAGCTCTTTATTTGGCAGCACTGAGGAAGCGACTTTGAAATTGTTGCTACGCGCAACTCATATTTAAAGTAGATAAACTACAGTCAAGCTACACTTACGATAAAGTAGTTAGCTACACTACAAGTTACTAACAAAAAGTAGCAAACTACATTGATGTTATTTATGGGAAAAATATCAATTATTTAAAAATCAAAGCAGTATTTTCCTGGCACAAAATCAATGAGACTCTCAAATCTGGTGTCGGCATCAACTTGAATGCATAAATGTGCACTAAATACATGTAATAAATCTAAATGAAAAGGATGTCGCACACTGGACGAGAAGCGCCGCGTCGCAGCTAGGAGACGGGACAGGTATCAAACACAAGGCACGTCGATGCGGTTCAGGAAGCAGACATTACACACAAAAGTTCCCATGGTTTTTCCCTTCTTCAAGGATAATCAACGCCACAGTAAATAATGTCCTTTGAAATGGATTTGGGTCGAATTTAACGGAAAAATGCAAGTTGCGCTCCGTGGCACGGCAGAAATTTGAGCAGCCTCCAGAGTCGTAGCTGGGCGCCACTGACAGATGGCGAGCGGCAGTGTGTGTACCTTCACTGAAAACAGTTCTTTCGAATTTTAGAACGCGCCATGTGGTCCGCCAAATGCGTCCGGTGTGCGACCCCCTTAAGGCCCAGTTTACAAAAGTATGTTCAAATTCTCTCAGCTCATGAGAGAACACCCCAACTTTTTGATTTGATTATTACAGGAAAAACTCAAGTATTTTGCAAACAGCTCCTGTCACACCTCTGAAAAATATAGTCAGTTAGTAGCATGGCTGCCTTTAGTTAGTTGCTCCCCAACACTTTTATTTGAAAATGCAATTTAAAATGATGATTTAAACCACAACAATTTGGGCCATTCTGTTAAATATGAATTTAAACAGGTAGCTCAGTGGTAAAATACACTGGCTACCACCCCTGGAGTTCGCTAGCTCGCTAGTTCAAATCCCAGGGTGTGCTGAGTGACTCCAGCCAGGTATCCTAAGCAACCAAATTGGCCCGGTTGCTAGGGAGGGTAGAGTCACATGGGGTAACCTCCTCGTGGTCGCTGTAATGTGGTTCGTTCTCGGTGGGGCGCGTGGTGAGTTGAGCGCGGATGCCGCGGTGGATGGCGTGAAGCCTCCACACGCGCTATGTCTCCGTGGCAACGCGCTCAACAAGCAATTGAGGCGAATCACTACGCCACCACGAGGACTTAAAAGCGCACTGGGAATTGGGCATTCCAAATTGGGTGAAAAAGCGGGGGGGGAAATCCAATAAATAAATAAAATAAATAAATATGAATTTAAACAGACAGGTTAGAAAAAATAATTAATGAACAACCCCAAGGCCTCTTGTGTGTAAATTAGGAAACTGATATAAACACCATGAAAACTGAGTTTCTCCAGAGAGTTGACAGTAAAGACGATGACTGACTATAACAGCCATGCTCAAGGGAAATGTAGCTGTCCATCATACTGGCACTTCATTCATTCGCCAATGACAAACGACACCGTTTATCTACACTGCAGGAAAATATTTCACACGTCAAGACGAAACAGAAGAGAAAGAGAGAAAAATCGGGGTAATAAAATAAAATAAAATAAAAATGTATTTTATTAAAATGTTTTATGTGAAATTGAAAATAAAAAAAATGTATTAAAATACGGAGAAAGGTGACAATAAAAAAAAAACAAAAAACTAAAAGATAAAAAAACAAAAATAAAATAAAAATATAAAATGAACGTTTTTAGGAGACTCTATAAAAATACAGAAAAAGTGACGTGATTGAAAATGAAATATCAAATAAATTTCAATACATTTTCAAATGAATCTATTAATCGATTAAACCTTTATAGAAAAAGTGAGTCTTTGGAAAATCCAAACAAACAAATGAATATTTAACTAATACTCAAACATTTCTGGTGTGAGACGTCAACACTATATTGATACGAGTGTGATCTCTCTCATGCAGATCACTGAAATTATTAATTAAATGTGGCTCTCCAGGATTTAAAGGAGAATTTTGCATGTCTGTAATAAGATATTGATTCAGTGAGTCTGCATTTTCATTTGACATAAAATGGCAAGAGCTGTTTCAAAATGAGCAAGCTCCAATCTGACTGTCTGACTTTGCAATTTCCTCGAGTCAGAGTGAACAGTTAACAAAGGTGGGACCAGCCTATCAGTGCTTTCCTTTAGGAATTTAACATTAAAAGTGCATTCACTCTCCCAACCAATCAGAAACAGACCTGAGCATGAGGTTCATGAGCTGAAGCCCCTCCCCCCTGAGGAATCGATCGCGATTGGCCGGCAGCATGAGGCAGGAACAGAGAGCGTCAAACAAGTTCTCCATCATTTCCTGTTCCTCTGCCGTGGATGGATTATGACGTTTAAACACCTGTGATGAAAACGTTAATAACTGATTAAAACACGTTGTTAATGACGAATAAAAAAATTAAATAAAAGTTTTTAACATGTATCTGATTAAATAGATTTGCATCGGCATGATCTTGGAAAACTTCAACAATAACTACAGTCCAAAACCTAATGAGCTACCTTGATGTCTACTGTCTACATAGGCAGCTCCCTTCTAAAGCAGCATCCCAAGTTAAATGAAACCTCAAAAGTGACTGACTTGAAACACTCCACATAAGCAGATGGTTACGTACATTTTAGCTCCTACTCTCATTAGGGCAATGCAAAAAAGATGGTCATTATGATATTCTCTTCTATATTTAAACTGAAAAGTGTATATACAGTATATCATAGTAGCTCTAATCTGGAACTGCCTTTCATTTCACTGATTTTAATTATGTAATACAGTAAAAACATATCTGTGTTACAGTAATGACAATTCCCACTAAAATCAATGGGAATATTAAAAGTAAAATGTCCAGACGCATTACAGTAATGAACAGGGGTTAGAATGTGCTTAAGTGACCTGAAAATAATGTCACAATGCAGGAAATCTTAATGGTCCTAATTGTAGGCTTTGTTTTCTTTACGCAACATACTGTATAATGTATATTGATTGATCGGGCTTAAATATGACCAGGACATTTTCTTGACAGGTTTCGTGAAAATCGCCCAAGCAAGCTTTACACACAGGGCACTTGAAACACGCAATTAATTCCATTATAGTTCTACGTTAGCATGTTGCTAAGCTAACAACATGATATTATAATGAGCCTCAAAAACAAATATTGGGTAAAGTAGTACATTTAAAGGAACATTCTGGGTTCAATGCAAGTTGAGCTCAATCGACAGCATTTGTGGCAAAATGCTGAGTACCACAGGAAATAATTTCGACTCGTCCCTCCTTTTCTTTACAAAAGCAAAAATGGAGGTTACAGTGAGGCACTTACAATGGAAGTGAATGGGGCCAATTTTTGGAGGGTTTGAAGGCAGAAATTTAAAGTTTATAATTTTATAAAAACACTTACATTAATATTTCTGTTAAAACTCGTGTATTATTTGAGCTGTAAAGTTGTTTAAATCGCTTTTACGGCTGTTTTAGGGTTTACAGTTTTACGTCGTTTTGGCAATGCAGTTGTAAAATTGGATAACTTTACACAGAAATGGTAATAAGTGATTTAATCACGCACACAGACACACAAAAAACATGTTATATTGTTTATGTCTTGTGGCTATACTTTTAAAACGTATTTTAACGTTTATGGATTGGCCCCCATTCACTTCCATTGTAAGTGCCTCACTGGCTACGTTTACATGCACCCTCATAATGCGATTAATGCAATACTGCGATTAAACTGTTGCTCATGTAAACAGAATATTGCGATTGTGATATTGCAATTATGCTAATAATCAGAGTGATGATATCTCGAGTGCTCCTATTTAATCGCTTCATACTGGCATGTAAACGCTTTAATCACATTTCTTCGTACGCAAGTACGCCTGCGCCAGTGCTGCAGACGGATGATGTTACGCTCAAGCACAGGTTCAAAAACATCACAAAACAAAAGCTGTACTAACTTCTCGGCTTCATGCGAAACGGCAGTTTCTTGCACTGTGGTGCTCCCCAGATGCAGAATCGACAGCCCCACGGCAAAAGAAAAAAAATATGGCAAGTACATCTTTCAAATGAGTTTGTCCTCGCTGGCGGAACACAACAACATCCAGCACGTTTATTCTGATTCAAACAAATGACTCTTATGCACAGATTCTTTTCAGTGAAACAAAACAGAGAGTGCATCCAGTGTAATCCGACAAACAAATGACTCTTATGAACCGATTCTTTTCAGTGAAACAAAACAGAGTGTGCATCCAGTGTAGTCCAACAAACAAATGACTCTTATGAACCGATTCTTTTCAGTGAAACAAAACAGAGAGTGCATCCAGTGTAATCCGACAAACAAATGACTCTTATGAACCGATTCTTTTCAGTGAAACAAAACAGAGAGTGCATCCAGTGTAATCCGACAAAAAAATTACTCTTATGAACCGATTCTTTTTAGTGCATCAAAACAAACAGCGTTACAAAACTGAATGAAATATAATTATAATCAACATTTCGATTCGATTGATAATTGCTTGTACCTTTTGTATCAGCCTTTGCAATGGGAGAACACCTATAATGTCTTAAAATGCTATGTAGGCAGCTCACCAATTTTTGGCACAAAGCCAAATGCACATTTAATGGCGGTGTTAGAGAGACCTAGGTCATGATGAACTCTGAAGAACCTCACAGACTGAGAATTCACACAACTGCTGATTTAAGGAGGATTTCTGCTCTGAGAGACAAGAGAGTGACAGAGCGCAAGACAGACAGAGGGTCTTACTGAAAGCTGCTGCAGCAGTACGTCAATACCGTCCATTTCCCCCAACAGCTCCCTTGTTTCTGTGAAAGAGAGAGAGAGAGAGAGACGGGGGAGAAATTAGTGAGAGAGAGAGACAAAGTGAAAAGAAGATAAATGTTAGCTCATAATGCCCTGAAAAGAGAGAGAAAGAGAAAGAGTGAGCTTTGAAAACCAGACCAAGAGGAAAATTACACACCATAGCACAAGAATATCAATACAAAACACACACACACACACACACTATAGAGCAGGAGACAAAGAGACACATCTGCAGGGTATTAAACATGAATCACAGAATTCACTCAAAATACTTTTCAATATTTTGATAGTGTCAAATACATTTCATTTCAGCAATTTTGTTTAGATCTCTTCTGCGGTCATTAAACTGTATATGGGTGTTTCTTCAACTTCAGGGACTTTCAGCACTGTGGACTTCTAAAAAGTAAAGTCTCAAAATAACAATAAATGTGACTTTTTCACAGGACACCAACTGTTAAAAAATCTAATCCATCATAAAAAGAAAAAATGTACTGTACTGTTATTGTACAATCTGTTTTAAAGGGATAGTTCACCCAAATCATTATTTATTCATCCTCATGATACTCCAGGTGTGTATGACTGTCTTTCTTCACCAGAACACATGTGAAGAAAAATAGAAAAATATCTCAGCTCAGTAGGTCCTTAAAATGCAAATGGATGGTGATCCGATTTTTGAAGCTCCAAAAATCACAGACATTCAGCATAAACATCATCGATACGACTCCAGTGGTTAAATTAATGTCTTTTAAAGTGACACGATCACTTTTGGTGCGAAAAAGATAAATATCCGGTCGCAGCGGTACATGCGTGTGACGTCATCGCATTGGCATTTGAAACACATGAGAACTGACGCACGTGTGTCACAGCCGGAAGAGCAGCGCTGTTTACAAGTGAGAAGGAGGAACGCTGTACAGTAGCTTGGTTGGTTTTGGTTTAGATCTGTATTTATCTGTTTCTTTACTCACAATGGTGCGTTTGTGTGCTCATCCTGGATGTCTCAACCGAGTGGAAAGATTAAATGAGACTACATCTGTATCATGACAACGCGAATACGTCACACAAGAGACAGCGTGAACTCCAACCTCTCGTGAAGCTTACCGGAAACGATGTTTTAGAGTTAAAAAAGTACTTAAAATGTGATCTTTTTTCACACCAAAAGTGATCGTGTCACTTTAGAAGACATTAATTTAACAGCTGGAGTCGTATCGATGACACTTATGCTGACTGTCTGTGATTTTTGGACCTTCAAAAGTGAAATCACCATTCACTTGCATTTTAAGGACCTACTGAGCTACGATATATTTCTAATTTTCTCCAAATGTGTTCTGGTGAAGAAAGTAAGTCATACACACCTGGGATATCATGAGGGTGAGTAAATAATGAGAGAATTTTTATTTTTGGGTGAACTATCCCTTTAACATTCTGTAATCAGGAATGTTTTGAACTTCGCTGTGTTTATGTTCTGCATAAAATGTATTATAATCAGTAAATTATTTAATTCACTGAAGATGCCATTATTGTATTGTTTTTAAAATATCTCAGAGTGTGTAATGAACGTTGTGTATCTGTGTATTTGATGGTTTTGTGAGCCATTTGAAGGAAAGTTTGAATTAGATCAAAAATAATAACATTTTGAATATAGTGTTTGATTTTGTCCTAAAAGTTTGAGGTTTCAACAACTGAGTTTGTAGTTTTGATTTTGTGGTTATAGTTTTGAGAACTATTTTATAGGTTTCAGGAAATGTGTCTTAGCAAATGAGAAAAACTGTAATACATTTCTGTGCTGGAAGTGACGATGATGGAAATTACATTTTCTTACGTTTTTTTATTTTTATGAACTAGCCGACTCCTTTGACTGGCTAAGGTTTATCTGTAGCTAACATTTTATGTATCCTAAATACACACAATTAAATAATTTCACACTTTTTGCATAATTTGGCAAAAATACAGCTTCATTTGAAATGATGCTCAAAAAAAATATTCTGTTCACGAGTAAAATTTCCCTTGAATTTTTCTCTTTGTTTTCTTCAAACATCACTTGTCTCATATTTCATCTTAAGCATGCTCTTCACTGACACTTTTGTCAACTTGGAAATCATTTTCACACAATAAATATTGAAATGGTTTATGTTTATTTCACTTTTTATTTAGGTGATCATAGTTCTAAATATATGTAGCAAAGCATAAAGTAATGACTGCACATAATGTCATAAACTAACGCTGTCTTGTCTGTTTTTGCCTGCATTTACTCCTAATCTCCAACTTTTACATTCTTTATGTTACAGTAGAAAAGCTGGATAACTCACTCAAAGCAGTTCCTCTCTCTTTTTAAATGTCTTTTTAAACTTACTGTCATTGTTTTGCAGAAGAATGGCGAGGATTTCACTGCAGTACAGCTTATTGGCATCAAAAGGCATCTTGGCCTGTTTGGGAAAGAAACAAACGCACATTTTCAATTGGTTTGGCAGCAGAGTCCCGTTAAGCCTGTGTTTCTGTTGTCAGTGTAGCTGTTGGAATCATGCGCGACATTCGAGAGCATTAAAACTCCAACTGCAGCAGCATGATGCTCTTGTTTTAAATCTGGGGGGATTTCACCTCACGAGGATAAAAACTGCGAATGATTGCGCGATGCCTACAGCGCTTACGAAGATCTAAAATCCACCATCAACACAAACCCAATTTCACTCGAGCTGACGTCAACTATTGGTTCAAAGTGTTTGTGGAAGCCCCTAATTATATAATTCCAATATAATTGAGATAACGCACATTTTTGTTGTGATGTTACCCAAGCAGGTGTGATGGATGTCTTACCTTGATTCTCTTCAGCAGCCACTGCATCAAACCCTGCTGAGCAGCTTCTGTACATAGACCGGGCCGAAACTCGGCCATGTTCTCAATCACAGCTGACAGACAGAAAGAAACAGTGAACTCCAAGCTAGTCATAAACACATACATTTGTGAATCACGTGTTGTGACCTAGTTTTTTCGATGTCTGCTTCACCCAGTTGCCATGATAACTGACATACACCCTGCAGTGAGAGGAGAACACATCCATACTACAGATGATATATTGAATATTGACTAGAGATTAGTGATAAATCGACATATCGACCAGGCCGCTTAATCGGACAGTAATTTACTATTTTGACCACTTGGTCGATAAACAGTAGTGTTAACTTTCCCTTGTCTCAGTTCCAAAATCTACCAATAGATTTGTCAATTGATAGTAAATCATTTCTGTTTTCAAGTTTAAGCAAATTAGAATTAATGTTGGATAAAGTAAGTGTTTCACCTTAGAAACTTTGTGTACATCTGATTCGCTGTTGTTAAATTGTAATATGTTTATCGGCATTTATATCTGGCACGCCAGATATTGGTATCGGGCAATAAAAAATAAATAAATAAAAACGGGGGCGTGGGTAGCTCAGTGGTAAAATACGCTGGCTACCACCCCTGGAGCTCGCTAGTTCGAATCTCAGGGCGTGCTGAGTGACTCCAGCCAGGTCTCCTAAGCAACCAAATTGGCCCGGTTGCTAGGGAGGGTAGAGTCTCATGGGGTAACCTCCTCGTGGTCGCTATAATGTGGTTCGTTCTCGGTGGGACACGCGCCATGTCTCCGTGGCAATGCGCTCAACAAGCCACGTGATAAGATGTGCGGGTTAACGGTCTCAGAAACGGAGGCAACTGAGATTCGCCCTCCACCACCTGGATTGAGGCGAATCACTACACCACCATGAGGACTTAAAAGCACATTGGGAATTGGGCATTCCAAATTGGGAGAAAAAAAACAAAAAAAAACATACTAGAGCTGCAACAATGTATCGGCTAAAAATTTGTATTGGACGATAAATGCAATGATCTGAAATTTCGAACATTGTGCGCATGTGATTTGCTGTTGTTTAATTGTATTATGTTTATCTGCATTTATATCGGCCATCCTGCTCTCTAGATATCGGTATCGGCTACTGAAAAACCCATATCGGTTGACCACTACTAGAGATGCAACAATGTATCAGCTAAAAATCAGTATCGGTCAATAAATTAAATTATCTGAAAATGTTAATATCGATTGATTGTTTAAAAACAGTCAATAATTGGAGGGGCCTGGGCAGCCCATCCAGTAAAGACGCTGACTAACACACCTGGAGTCGAATCCAGGATGTGCTGAGTGACTCCAGCCAGGTCTCCTAAGCAACCAAATTGGCCCGGTTGCTAGGGAGGGTAGAGTCACATGGGGTAAACTCCTCATGGTCGCCATAATGTGGTTCGCTCTCAGCGGGGCGTGTGGTGAGTTGTGTGTAGATGCCGCGGAGAATAGCGTGAAGCCTCCACATGCGCTACGTCTCCGCGGTAACGCGCTCAACGGGCCACGTGATAAGATGCGCGGATTGACGTCTCAGACACGGAGGCAACTGAGATTTGTCCTCCGCTACCCGGATTGAGGCAAGTCACTACGCCTCCACGAGGACTTAGAGCGCATTGGGAATTGGGCATGCCAAATTGGGGAGAAAAAAACAACCAATATTCAGAGCTGATTATTTCCTGTCAAAAGGGAGCAGGAAAACGTGTCAGACAGTTAGCCTACAACTTGTGTAGAATTACTTTGAATTGGGTGACAATGACAACAAAGTCTCTAAGCTTTGCACAGCCTGAATTTCACCAGGTGAATCTACTGTTAAAGGTGAAATATCACCTAAAGTGAAGGCTGCTTCAGCTTGATCTTTCACAATTCAGTTAATACTGTGCTTTTTATTTCAGTATTTTGCTTATAACTTAGACCAGGTACTCTGAAACATGGAGGACATGTAGAGACAATGAATAAAGTTATTGATGAAATTTCTTTTTCATTTATGTAAAAAATGATCAGTGATTTGAAACAAGCAGATGTTTTTCTAAATAATCGTATATCGTATCGGCACACAAATTTTGTATTGGTGTATTGTTAATATTGATGATATATTCACAGTGATATTGACATATAACTAAGCAACACCACAAATACTGCAAATGTTTTAATGCACGTTCCTAAAGAAAGCTCATAAAGAGCGCGTATTTACACTAGTTTCGCGACTTAAGTCTAATTATTCGGATCCGTATTTTTAAAACTTGACACAGCATTCCGAAAACATCAACATTATGCCACAAATGCTGTCGATTGAGCTTAACTTGTATTGAACCCGGAACATTCCTTTAAGCTTGTGATTTTAGCCAGTTCCTGGCCAGGTTGTGTCTTACCTAAAGTGTTGTAAACTCCATCTGCCTCCTCCTTCACTGTTTCGTCTAAACGTTCCATGTTCTGCACCATGAGAGCGACGACCTGACCCTCCAACTAACAAACAAACAAACAAACAAAATTAAAACGCGAAAAGTAGCTAAAAGTAAACAACATGTGTTTTGCTTCTTGTTGTTGCATTTGAAATCGTGATGTCCGATTTGTGAACAAATCGCTCTTTTGGACAGGTTCTTTTTAACAGTTCAGTCAAATCTATTTGGAAAGCATTTGTAAATTATTCAACTGTAAAAACTTTGTTTAGGAGTTAAACTGGGCGACATGTTGGAATAAGTGCTGGGTAAAAATAATGAATTTCCAATTAATCGTGGTCTTTGGTTGAATAATCCCGATATCGATTCTTAAAATCCCAAGATTGATCTTTTACTTCTACTTTAGATGTACTTCAGTTTTGGTTGTGTTGATTATTATCTGTTAAATAAATAGCAATTGAACTGCATTGTTTGGGCCCACAAATGCACCATTTTCGCAATGTGCCACGTTAGAAAGTCCCCCGTTTAATTTACAGCATTAGCTAAGAGAGGACTACTTTCATAAGTACGCAAAATGGACTTTATAACTGAATTTATCAAAATGAATCAGAATTAAAATCAAATCAAATCATCATAACACAACATTTGACGTATTTACGTAACTTAATCAAAAATATAGTGATAAACAGCAGTATTAACTAACTAAACTATTTAATTAATTAACTATTACATTTAGCATTAAACATATACATTTATTTTAATATAAAAAGTTACAATCAAAACAATTTTAGGCCTCCATTAAACAAAAGTTGAACAAATGTTAGTGTAACTCATTCACAAAACCCTTCTTATGTAAATTGTTGCATTGAATTGAAAGTGGCCTGTGGTTGCACAACCAATTTACAATGAATTTCTTTCTGCTCATATTTTATGAATGAGGGCCAACAAAACGAACAGTCCAAATGCACAGATTGAGTAAAATGCATAAGTTTTCAAAACTAGTTTGAAATGCAATGTGTTCTCTATTTCTGAGCATCCGAAACAGTGCTTTAGAGATGTCTATATAAATACTTATTCTGGCATGTAAATGCTTTTTCTTGAATGCACATAAACTTACATACTAGCTGGATGCAATCAGACCCATACAGTTCAATCAAACTCTGATTGCTCGTGTACTCTTTCTGTTTCCTGACACAAACTGTCTGATTGCATAACCATAATAACAGCCTGAATATTAATGCTGTCTCTCTCTCTGTCTCTGTGTGTTGAATCTGAAAATATCAAGCCAATAAACAGCTAAATTTCTCACATAAAGTAAATCATGTCATTTTGCTCATAACAATCTAATTGTGTGCTGTTGGACTCTAACCCTCTCACGCTCGTGAATCAGCCTGTAAGCTCCTCTAACACCACTGATGATGTTTATTATCTAAGTATGAAATAAATATTTTTGTACCAGAGCATCGATGAGCACCTCCGCTCCCTCCTCGCTCTCGTGAAGGGTGTCGATGTCGGTCAGCTCCTGCAGTAGATCCACCACAGCAATGCTGATATGTGATTGATGTTAAGGACTTATGATATGGACCAAAATGTTATATTTTTAAACAAAATTAGCAAGGTAAATTACAAATTATTGTAAAGTTACACACAAATATAATGAAGTTACAATGACAAGCAGCATTATGTTCACATTTCAGCACTGTCTCATGGACAGCGACTCTCTTAAGTAGCACTTAAAGGAGCAATATGTAACATTGACATCAAGCGTTTAAAATGGGTACTGCAGTCCAAATTTAAAATATTGACGTGAGTTGTCGTCCTTGACCCCTCCTCCCCAGAGTTGAAGCTCACGCAGTTTGCCTGGTTGAGGACACGCAACAGGAACGAGCAAACTGACAATGGCAAGCGACAAGCCTTACACTGTAAGTTGATCAGCTAATGTATACGTTTGCAATGTTTTTATTGTTTGAAAATTATAAACCAGCTCATGTGGATTTTGTATAACTCGGTCAATGTTAGCTAGATGTATTGCTGGCTTCCATGGCTGCAGCGCGCTGTGTTTGCCCGCTAACTTGTTTCAAATCTGGCAACCCGGAGGTGTTGAAATACTGTTGGGAAATGGGCAGTGGGTGGGATCACACAGGCCAAAACACAAACAGAAATTCCGGAATGGACATTTCAAAGTAGAATATACTGGCTGTAGCATTGTTTTCAGAGAAGCCAGTATTTCAACTTAGCATGTTTCCTAAATCTCTGATAACATATTATGATAATTTTATGCTTTAGTACAGTAAATATATTACATATTGCTCCTTTAAAGCGTGTCCTCGCATGTTCATGTTAAGTGCAGTTTTGGGAAACGCTGGTAAAAAATAATGAGCATTCGTAAAATCGCTCGTAGAAAAAGTTCTTAACCGTTAAGATTGATCGTTATTGGGAAATGAGGCCATGTACTTTTTTCGTTACAGACGATTTAAAAAAAAAACAAAAAAAAAAAAAAAAATTGGTTAAGGCCGATAACCGGTACTTTTTCCTTTATGGATGGTTTTTTTGGCTAATCAATATTTTTTATTAGGCTGATAACAAATAATTTTTTTATAACCAGTACTTTATTAATTATGGACGATAACCAATAATTTTTTTTGTTCTGAATTGTTTTTTTGTTTGTTCACACTAGAGCTCCAATCCATAATTGTGAAATGAATTCAAGTGAAATTAGGCATTACAACATCAAAAGAACGGTAGTAAGGATGCATACATTTTGAGAGTAGAATAGACAGAATAGAGAACAGAAATAATAATATCTTACTGTTTAAAATTAAAAAAAATAATAATAATAATATATATATATATGCCCTGATATTTTCTGCTTTTAATATCAGCCTTATTAGACCAATACCAATTATAAAAAAAAAAAAAAAAAATGTAATTAAAAAAAAAAGCTAATATTGGCCAATATCGATATGATAACCAATATACTGCATCATGCATTCCTAAAAGTAAGCAATCAGCAATTTAGCTCATTACACTAGTGTCCCTTATTATCTTACTGATGCAGCAGTTTTATAAAAACAACACCTCACGAGAGACTGTACTTTACAGTGACTTTTCCACAGTAAGGCGTTTTCCTTAACCATGGTAAAATCACTGTATTAGACCGCCTCTTGTAGCTTATTGCATTAATGTAAAGTTGTTGAAAGTCAAGTGATGATCAGGATATCAGTGTTGTCATGACTCAGGAGACCGAGCAGAGAATGAACGGCATTTAGCTCCACCAGCAAATGATACAGCTCTGGAACTGTAGCGATGACATGCATCTCCTGGATGACGTCATTCAGATCAAGCTCTGCTTCCATGAATCTGCAACAACAGGAAGTGAGGTCATGTCTCTCTGCGAGTCACTGAGCAAGTGTGAATTCTGAAGTGAATTGTTTGTTTGAGTGTCTTATTTCACATTTAAAGTGCACAGTGAATAAAGTGTTAAATTGACGTTATTCTGTGAAACTCACTTCTCGGGGTTGTCCGGAAACTTGATTCTCAGTTCCTGGTTTTTGTAGGATCTCTTCTCAAAGGTCAGGATCATTTTCTTCACTGTGCTCTCATCCACAAGCTCCCCCTGTTTGCACAGCAGGTCACAAGGTCAAGAGATGATATTCTGTACCAAACTTGCTAACGCTTGGTGCTCATAACAATAGAAATTTACTATGACTCATATATATATATTATAATTGTATTTTTATTTTTTTATTGAAGCAAAAAGTTATCCAATACCTACAGTATATCACACATGGAAAAACTAACTACTCCCTTAAACTTAATAGCTGGTTGTGCCACCTTTAGCAGCAACAACTGCAACTAAATGCTTCTGATAACTGGAGATCAGTCTTTCACAACGCTGTGGTGGAATTTTGGCCCAATCTTCTTTGCAGAACTACTTTAGTTCAGCCACATTGGAGGGTTTTCAAGCATGAAATGCCCGTTTAAGGTCCTGCCACAGCATCTTAATCGGGTTCAAATCAGGACTTTGAATAGGTCACTCCAAAACTTTAATTTAGCTTCTTTTGAGCCATTCATAGGTGGACTTACTCCTATGCTTTAGATCATTGTCTTGCTGCATAATCCAGTTGTGCTTGAGCTTCAATCTCACGGACTGATGACTGATGATCTCCTTTAAGATTTTCTGGTAGAGAGCAGAATTCATGTTTCGCCCTGAAGCAGCAAAGCATCCCCACACCATCACACTACCACCACCATTCTTGACTGTAGATATGATGTTCTTTTTGTGGAATTCTGTGTTTGATTTACGCCAGATGTAACGGGACCCCCGTCTTCCAAACAGTTCCACTTTCGACTCATCCGTCCACAGAACATTCTCCCAAAAGCTTTGAGGATCATCAAGGTGTGTTTTGGCAAAATTCAGACGAGAGAGGCCTGCTGTTCCTTGGATGTTGTCCTTGGCTTTTTTGTGACTTCCTGGATGAGTCATCGCTGTGCTCTTGGAGGAATTTTGGAAGGTCGGCCACTTCTGGGAAGATTCACTACTGTGCCAAGTTTTCTCCATTTGGAGATAATGGCTCTCACTGTGGTCCTTTGGAGTGCCAGAGCCTTTGAAATAGCTTTGTAACCCTTCCCAGACCTTCTTTAGACCTTGGCACGGTGTGCTACTGGGTGAGACCTTTTAGCCAACTTCATGCTGCTGAAAAAGTTTTATGTAGTTGTTGATTTGATTGAACAGGGCTGGCAGTAATCAGGCCTGGGTGTGTCTAGTCCAGCTGAACCCCATTATGAATGCAGTTTCATAGATTTGGGGATTTAGTAACCCAGTTGGTACTGGATAACTTTTTTGCTTCAGTAAATAACATTATAATTTAAAAACTGTATTTTGTGTTTACTCAGATTGCCTTTGTTATATGTTAGACCTTGTTTACATTTTTGAAACAATTTAGTATGAGATATACACCAAAACAGAAGAAATCAGGATGGGAGCAAATACGTTTTCACAGACTGTATTTTAATTTTTTACTATAACCACAACTGGATGTTGAAATATCTACTTCTATGAGAGTGCAGCTGTCAGCTTCTCCTCTCCTCACCTCCACAGGTGATAGAAAAGTGGTTTAAATAGTGCAGTTGTTGCATCAGAAATTTATCAAGCATCTCGTATGCACTGTTCCATCTGTTTCCTCTGCGAGATGATGATCACACGACCCCGTCGCAAACACTACAATGGATTTCAAACCCTTACCAGTATGTGTGCGCACTGTCCTAACAAGCGAGTAACTGGCAATAAGCAAAAGCCAATGAAATGGAGATTGTGCAAGAGTTTTAGTGAAAGGTACATTCAAACTGTAATGCCATGCTCTCTTTAGAGTGCCCACATCAAGAGCTTTGTCCTCTGTAGTTAGTAGGGAATAGGGATGATCACTTTTGATTGGAATTCGCCCCTTGTCTGCAAACAGTCGTGTTTGTGTGCCGGTCTTTAGTGTATGCGCTTAATGCGTGTCATTGTTTCTATATCTGCGCCGCCGCAGTTTCAACTAAACTCAGAATCGATTCTGATTCTTTTGAGAATCAATTCAGAATCGTCTGAGAATCGCAATGCACCCCTAATTCATGATATCTAGTACAAAAACTAATGTTAACAAAAAGAACCTCATTGTAAAGTGTTACCGAAGCAGTTAATATCACATTGATTTTTTCCAAATCAAACAATAAGCTTTTCCGTGCCACATTTAAAAGTACAACAGTTATATATCTTTTCTATTGTACGTTTCAATGCCTGCTTTCAATCGAATCATGTAAAATTGCTCTAAAATTGGCAAGACAGAAAAGATTTATAATACTGCCAATAATTTTGTCTATAACATAAAAATAATGATCAATTACCAAACTTGCAAAATGTTTCACAGCAATTAAGTGCTGGTTAATGATCTGAGGTTACTGTCAAATCGAACTCGCCCTTTAGCAAACTATTATTATTATTATGACTAGTAGAACCCAATCATCGGGCAATAGCCTCTTCAACGTATGTGTAAAGTAAACCCATATCAGTTTGGTCTCACCTCTGGTTCTTCTCCATCCTGGTCCATCAGTCTCTCGAGAATCTTCTCGCCCTCTTCTCCTCCTCCCTGCTCCTCAATGTCTGGTTCTCCCTTCAGCAGAGCCCGTCCAGACTCTCGGCCGGCTGGCCTGTGTTTAGTTCTTGACTCTTCATGGCGGTCTTCCTCTCTGGTTCTCTTAGCACCTCGATCGGGCTGGAAAATGAGATCACTTGACAGTAAGGGTGAGATAAATCCATGGTACATTTGACCATGAGCTCCAGATCACAGCAGAACTGGAAATCTGATCCAACATTTCATAGGTTTATTAAGTGTCAAGACTGTAAACTACCAAAACGTACCATGGTACTACAGTACATGGTGCCAAGGAAATATAGCATGTTTTTTAACATTTACTAAGGTGGTACCATTGTAGTCTTTAAAGTCCCCAGGAGTACCAAGTAAAAATCATGGTTTATTAATATGGCAATCCTTCTTGACAGATAATGATATATATGCTACACAATAGTACTGAATAACTAGCTATTTATATACACTGATCAGCCACAACATTAAAACCACTGACAGGTGAAGAGAATAACATTTATTATATAGTTACTATGGTACTTGTCAAGGGGTGGGATGTATTAGGCAGTCAGTTCTTGAATTTTATTCATTGAAAGCAGGAAAAATGGGCAAGCGTAAGGATCTAAGTGACTTTGACAAGTGTCAAATTGTGATGGCTAGATGACTGGGTCAGATCATCTCCAAAACGGCAGGTCTTGTGGGGTGTTCCCAGTATGCAGTGGTTAGTACCTACCAAAAGTGGTCCAAGGAAGGACAACCGGTGAACCGGCGACAGGGTCATGGGCGCCCAAGGCGTGGGGAGTAAAGGCTAGTCCGTCTGGTCCGATCCCACAGAAGAGCTACTGTAGCACAAATTGCTGAAAAAACGTAATGCTGGCCATGATAGAAAGGTGTCAGAACACACAGTGCATCACAGCTTGCTAAGTATGGGGCTGTGTAGTGGCAGATCGGTCAGAGCACCTACAATGGGCACGTGAGCGTCAGAACTGGACCATGGAGCAATGGAACAAGATGGCCTGGTCTGATGAATCACATTTTCTTTTAGATCATGTGGACAGCCAGGTGTGTGTACGTCGTTTACCTAGGGAAGAGATGTCAGCAGGATGCACTATGGGAAGAAGGCAGACAGAGGCAGTGTGATGCTCTGGGCAATGTTCTGCTGGGAAACCTTGTGTCCTGGCATTCATGTGGATGTTACTTTGACACGTACCACCTACCTAAAGATTGTTGCAGACCACGTACACCCCTTCATGGCAACGGTATTCCCTGATGGCAGTGGCCTTTTTCAGCAGGATAATGCACCCTGCCACACTGCAAAAATTGTTCAGGAATGTTTTGAGGAACATGACAAAGAGTTCAAGGTGTTGACTTGTCCTCCATATTCCCCAGATCTCAATCCGATTGAGCATCTATGGGATGTGCTGGACCAACAAGTCCGATCCATGGAGGCCCAACCTCGCAACTTACAGGAAGGATCTGTTGCTAACGTCTTGGTGACCAGACGTCCCCGTTTTCCGGTAATAGTCCCGGTTTCTGGTGGCCTGTCCCCGGAAATGTCCCTGTTTTTCCCGAGCATTCAAGACAGCGTTCATAGTGAAATATTACATTGCAAGAAAGTCTGAGCAGCAAAGCCTACCGTGTGCTGTTTATTTTGACCAACAGAGGGGGCTGCTCGCTATAGCAGCTTCAATTCATTCATCTTCCTTTACTGATTACTTGGTTGGGCCATTAAGAACTGGACCAGGCAATTGAAGAGAATTATCATCATTGTTATAAGCTTCAAAGTAAGGCACATACTAGCAATTTATGTTATAAAATTATATTGTTATGTATTTTATAACAGGTTCTGAATTTGGCGCGGGATTGTACTGCACAGTGTAAAACGTTCCTGAAAGTTTGGTCTTCATAATGCGGGAATTCCCGCACAGACTGCACAAACTGTAACATGCTGGTGAAAAGTAGTCAAATTAATCCCCGCAGATGAACAAATAAAATCAACAATTTTATTTTTAATCAGTGTGTGTTGTGTATATTAGCGCTATCGGCCCACCACTCCCTCGCCCTCCCTCTCGCACTAGTAATATTCACACACTGACTAAAGGAAGCACCTTCTCACATATTTACTCATTTGTTGTTTTAACATATACCCGAAATAAATTGTAAAAAATAAAATAAAATAGTTAATTCCACTAATTGTTGGTTTCCTAGACCTTTTTATTCAAATTATTCTTTATTTTATTTCATTATAAAAATGATATTTTAAATGAATTCAAAATTTTAAGGCAACCAGGTTACTTACTTTTTTTTCCTCCCCCTTTTCTCCCCAATTTGGAATGCCCAATTCCCAATACACTCTAGTCCTCGTGGTGGCGTAGTGACTCGCCTCAATCCGGATGGCGGAGGACGAATCTCAGTTGCCTCCGCGTCTGAGACAGTCAATCCACGCATCTTATCACGTGGCTTGTTGAGCGCATTACCGTGGAGGTATAGCGCATGTGGAGGCTTCATGCCATCCACCGCAGCATCCATGCACAACTCATCACACGCCCCATTGAGAGCTAACCACATTATAGCGACCACGAGGAGGTTACCCCATGTGACTCTACCCTCCCTAGCAACCAGGCCAATTTGGTTGCTTAGGGGACCTGGCTGGAGTCACTCAGCACACCCTGGATTCAAACTCATGAACTCCAGGGTTGGTAGTCAGCTTCTTTCCTCGCTGAGCTACACAGGCCCCTTGTTACTTACTTTTTAAGTTTAACCAAAATAATTTTTTTACAGTGCATAGTTCAGCACCAGAACCATCCGATTTGTCCCCTTTTTTTAATAAGTAACATGAAATTTCAATGACCTATTGAACACTGAACTTGAAATGTCCCCGTTTATCATTTCAGAAATCTGGTCACCTTATGCCAGATACCACAGGACACCTTCAGAGGTCTTGTGGAGTCCATGCCTCGACGGGTCAGAGCAGTTTTGGCGGCACAAGGGGGAGGTCCATGATATTAAGCAGGTGCTTTTAATGTCGTGGCTGATTGGTATACCATGGTATTCACATTGTCCAATAACCAGAGGCGATTCTAGGGAATCTGGGGGCCCTAGGCGGAAAAAAAAAGAGGGCCATTCTGACCCTTCTGGGGCCTCTTTCTTAATATGAGGTGTTGATGTGAAGAAAGCAGAGCATATAAGCTACTATCTTTCACTAACAATCATTAATTTTTGTAACATATAGGTTCAAAAGCTGGCAACCACTCTTTTGATTCAAAATATATTATCTAATCCATTGCAGAAGTTGTTAATCTAAACTCAACAGAAAAATGAACCAGCTATGATGTAATAACTCTCTTCTATGTGTGCCACTCTCTCTTTCTGTATATATGTAGCACACCGAATGAGCGTTTAATAGCGTTCTTGCGATTCAGATTGCATTATTTAGAGGAAAACTGAAAGACAACACAATCTTTTCTAAAGAAATGTGAAGTCAACATATGAGAATCCATAAAATCGAAAATGTCTTTCTATTCTGCAAAGCATTGCCAATCATTGGTTTCAAGTGTCGTTTCAGTAAACAACTGTTATTGTCGCCCTAGGGGGGGAAGGGGCCCCCCTCCCAGTTTGGGGCCCCAGGCAATTGCCTGGCTTGCCTGTCCCGTAGCTACACCTCTGCCAATAACATGGTATTACCATGATAAATGAGAACGTCAATAACAAACCGGAAAAGAATGTTCTTTTTAAATCAAAATATGATCTTAAACACATTTAAATCATTTTAAATGAAAAAGAACTCCGTTATACAGGTTTGAAATATAGACTATTATACAGACATTCGCAGAACAAAACAAAGCTGGTATCACTCAAACACATTAAACCCGTCTGTACCTGATAATTCAACAGCTCTCCGACATCCATGATGAACTCGGTGTGTTTTTAATCCTTCAAATCTATAAGTGTGTAAACGCAACACACGCTCAGGAAACTACTTGACTTCTGTTCTTCACGGAAATGATCGGTGCGAGACACGAGGGTACAAACACTCCCCACCGACATCTACAGCTGCGGAGGATGAACTGTAACACGCTAAAGAAAGTTCAGAAAGCTTGTGAGGAATGGCCAAAAAAATCTCTAGATCTATACCTTCTTTGGCAATGTTGCATTTATCACCAGTTGATAAGATTGTTTTCAATTCACTACCTCAAAACTACTATCTCTCCTGGTCTGTTCTGTGCTGTTTGGCTTGTTCAGAGTTTGTTAGATGTGTTTAAGAAGACCTACATTTCTCTTTGTACACACACTATATCTCAAAGTTTTCCAACTGATAAAACCAAATTAGGGTTGTGTACTACCAGCTTACTGTACATACTGTGTATTATTCTTTAGAATAGTGCATGAAAAATATGTAGGAATAAATATTTCAAATATAGTGTAAATAATCTAGTTGTTTCAACTTAAAAAAGTAGGTGTTCGTGCAGACATTTTAAGTTGTCAACTTAACCCTTGTGTGACCTTCGGGACATTTTTGTCTTTTTCCTTTTATTTTATTTTTTGATCATTTTGGCTGTGTTAATGCCAACGGCATACATTTTGCCAAAGGTGTGTATTTTGGGGGGAATTTTGATATTTCAACCTCAGTTCCTATAATACATCTATAATACACTGTGTACACACAATAGTTACACTCAGAACCTTCAGGATGAAAATGTCCCGATTGAAACCCATTAAATATTTGGGCAATAATTGATCCCAGTGCCATTAAAGCATAAAATCATGAATTCTATGATATTATGCTTTCATTCTGGAGCCCTGGCTTCAAAATTTAAATTTTTTATATTTTCCACCAGATGGCGCCATTTTTCTCATGTTTAGCCTATGGAGCAAATACATGCTTTTTCCCTATTTTCTGTTTGCTGTATTATAGAGCACTGCAGGCCAGTTGAATAAATGATGCAGCTAAAATTGTGTGGGTGTGTTGGTATGGATGTCAGTGTAAGTGGAAAATAATATTAATATATAATATTTTTATGGCAGTTTTTTACATGGACATTTTTGTCCTCTAAGGTACTGAGTGTGAGTTGTTGTTTTTTTTCAGTCTGACACTACACAAAAAATAATTATGCATCAAAATCAATGTTGTTGCTAATCATTGTATCCCAGACTGTGATAATCCAAAAAAGAATTTCCCCTTAGTATTTAGTATATGGAAAATATGGAAAATTTTCATTAAAAAAAAAAAACAAAACAGTGGCATTAAATTAACAAACTGGCATTTAAAGGGTTAAAATCCTGAAAATGAATGAATATTTGGTAGTTATAATCAGGACTGATGTTGATTAAAAAATATAACTAATTAAAAGTGGAAAATAATATTAATATATAATATTATTATGGCAGTTTTTTCACATGGATATTTTTGTCCTCTAAGGACCTCTGAGAAACTTTTTTCATTGACGCACAAGCAAAAATATAATTGTCAAACGGTCTTGAACTCGAGGCGGAATCAGTACGAAGAATTTATTCACCACAGGAATTCCATCGTTCGAAATTCACATTTGCGTGGAATCCAGTTTAGATGACTGTATTTCACACGCGGAATTCCACCTTGCAAAGGTATGTGTGACCGCGCCTTAAGAGGGGAAGTTGTTTAAACAGAACAATGTTGACTTGAAAATTGAATTCAATGTTGAAATGAAAATTCTCTCATGATTTACTCACACTCATGCCATCCCAGATCCCAAATATGTATGACTTTCTTTCTTCTGCTGAGCGCAAAGATTTTTAGAAGAATATTTCAGCTCTGTAGGTCCATTCAATGCAAGTAAATAGTGAGTGATCAAAATTTTGAAGCTCTAAAAGTACATAGAGGCATCATAAAAGTAATCCACAAGACTCGAGTGTTAAAATCCATGTCTTCAGAAGTGATATGATAGTTGTGGATGAGAAAAAGATCAACATTTAAGTCCATTTTTACTATAAATCTCCTAAGAGTTCTTCTTTGTGTGTTTTTGGCAATTCACATTCTTCATGCATATCGCCACCTACTGGGTAGGGAGGAGAATTTATAGTAAAATAGGACTTAAATATTGATCTGTTTTTCACCCACACCTATCATGTCGTTTCTGAAGATATAGATGTAATCACTGGTGTCGTATGGATTACTTTTATGCTGCCTTTATGTGCTTTTTGAAGCTTCAAAGTTTTGGTATCCATTCACTTGTATTATAATCTTGTAGTGTATACCCCCCCATCCCCCCAGTAACTTATAACAAGTTCAGCCAACATAAAATTGGAAAATTAAGTTATCTCAACGAGATCAATCCAGGGCAGTTATTCTAACCCTACTTTTACAGTTATGATAGCTAAAAGGCAGAGTGGCATCCAGTGATCATCTCAGAAATACAATAGATTACTTCGCATTTATAATTTAATTTTGTGTAATATTATTGAATTTTAGCAGGCCGATGATGATGTTAAAATCATATACTGCCGTGATATTCTATTTATACAGAGAATTCACATACTGTGTAAAATATACACTGCAGAAATAGTATGAGTATTAGGCCAAGTACTCTATTCCAATCACAGGAATGGCCTAGATGAGACAGAGTCTCTTTTTAACAATATCTTCAAGTCTGAAAGGCAGATAAAGCATCTGCAGAATGTTTAAATAATGCAAAGATTTTGCAACAATTGGAAAACCCTCATTGCTGTGTATCTCTCTCTCTCTCTCTCTCTCTCTCTCTCTCTCAGGCCTGCTCGTCTCTGTCCGGCCTGTTTTGTGTGTCACACATGACTGGCTGTAGTGAGACTTGACAAGACAGAGGTGTTATCGAGACAACACTCATAAATCCAGAGCGGTGCCATCTGAACAGGTGATTTTCCCCCTGCCTCCTCAGCCGCCCTGTATGGAATATTTATTCCATCATGAATCCATACTGAAGGGCAGATCAGGGATGTTTGAGTACATTACCTCGCTTTCTGCTCCCATTTCAGACATATTTCAATCTGCTGAAACATTGTTACACAGCTGCTATCAAAAATTGATTCTGCCACAATTTAATGCATGATATTTACACATAAGGACGTACAGAAGATGGGTGAAACTTTTACATTTTACACTTGCATTTAAAAAAACAAATGATCTAAATATACTGTATATACAGATATTTAATTATAGTTCATATATTTGAGCAAATATGTACATATTCAAATTCCACTATTTGGGAAAGTATATGTTGTATATATAAAAACTGAATTTATTTGTAGTATTTGGAAATATTCTGTATGTTGCATATACTGTACAAGTATGTGACTTTTTTTTTTATTTGAGAATTTAATTTCAATTCATAACAAAATTCCACCAAATTGAATTGAAGAATCTTTAACAAAGTGAAAAAAATAATAATAATAATAATAATAATAATAAATAAATATATATATATATATATATATATATATATATATATATATATATATATATATATATATATATATATAAAATTAAATGTAATTAAAAATTATACAATTCAATTTGATGAAATGTGTCAATCTGAAAAATAGGCTCAAATATTTTTTTTGAGTGTACAGTATATTTAATGTATTTTGCATATATCAGATATCTGTATGGGGTTATGAAGAAAATGAAGCCTATTTTGAGGACTATAATGATTATTAATCACAATTCCCCCCGAAATTGTCATGACCGTAATGCATCGTCATTTTAATTTTGAGTTTTTTTTGGTAATTTTCTAAAACAAAAACTTTACCATTTTAAATAAAAACATTGCTGTAAATATTTTTTTAAATAGTTATTATTAAAATATATTACATTAAAATTATTTATTTCATTTTATTTATATTTTATGATTTTTTTAAAATTGAAATCTGTTTAATTGAAAGGCAATATAATTATTATTACAACTGTGTATTTTACAAATTAATTAACATTAATTACTAACTGTCATTATTTAATTTTTTTGCATTATGAAAATAATTTTTTCCGCCATTATGGTTTAACCAAAATCATTTTTTTAATTGATTTACTTCAATGAGGTGACGTGTGACCTGGACCTGTTTTCGTGAGATCCACACACGGAGGTCTTTTGTGCAAATGCACCATATGAATATGTATATATGCACATAAATATGCAAATTCTAGTTGTGCATATGCATTTAATTTGCCACGGCATCAACATGCATGTTTATTTTTTGTGGTGCATGGAAAATGTAAGGTCTGTTTCTAGAATTATCTTAGCATGTTTCTGCAGAAGCACGTAACATGTTAACAGAGTGACAGCTAAATTGTTGGGCTTTGGTTATCACGTAATAACTCATAATGAGGTAAAGCCTTTGGAATAACACAGCTGTCGTAGGAACCAGTTTGAAAGAAAGGCGATGGACAGAAGTATAAATATACTAAAAATATACTTAATAATACAAATAAAAAGTATTGGTTTGGCAGTTAGTAAACATAGTCACTTCCATCTCAGTTATGATGTTGCCTTTGAAGATAGTTCCCTATGTAGACGGTAGACAGCAAAGCAGCTCACTAGGTTTTGAAACTGAGCTATGGACATTTCAAATGAAATTACAGCTGTTTTTGGTGCAAGAAACCATAACTAACATTATAAGATGAGTTCAGGCGAAAAAGTGTGGAATCATATTTCTAAAATTACAGACAGAAATGATGCTATATACCCAACATTTGTGAGATGATGTGCTTTAAACAATGACTGAAATTCATTTTATGCTTTATTGCTTTGAGTCCATGACTTATAAAACTCATACAGATCCAGTGGGGTGAAAAGCTGTGAATTATATCATGTATAATGAATGCAAATGGTGAAAAATAAAGCCAGAGACTTTTAAATCATACATGCCTGTCAATACAACTCCAGTACCTGCAACCCACACACCTGTCTGCTGCAGAGAAAGAGAGAGCGGGCAAGATAAAGAGAAGGAGAAACAGGTCAAAAAAAAAAGTTAGATGTTAAAGAGGAATTATGAAAAGAGAGAGCGAGGGCGGGAGAGAAACAGAGAGATTTGCATGTCACCTACTGTTTTTGCACGTACAAATTAATGGTTACTATAGCAACGTTCTCAGATGTAATTCTCTGAATATGTGGCAGATTTGACCTGAGAGATCTTACCATCACACACACTTAAGAATGTTTCTTTTTAAAGGAATATTCTGGGTTTAATACAAGTTATTTGGGACATTATGTTGAACACCACATAAATGTATTTGACTCTTACAATGGAAGTGAATGGGGGCCAATCAGTAAACTTTAAAATACTCACTGTTTCAAAAGTATAGCCATTAAAAAATAAACAATATGCATGTAAACATGATTTTACTGTCACTTAATAACCCTAAACCATAAAATGACAATTTACAGAACTTCACAGCTCAAATAATACATGAAGATTTAATGTAAGTGCATTTATAAAATAATAAGCTTCACATTTCTGTCTTGAGCCCCCATTCACTTCCATTGTAAGTGTCTCACTGGAAGCTCGATTTTTGCTTCTTTCTTTTTTTTTTTTTTTTGTTAAAGAAAAGGAGGGAAAACTTAAACGTATTTTTTGTGGAAATCAACATTTTGTCACAAGTGCTGTCGATTGAGTTTAACTTGTATTGAACCCAGAATTTTTCTTTTAGTCTTGATATTTGGTTCTATGACAATTTGGGTTGTACATGATGAAACAGAAAATTACCTTTAGAAACTGATGTAGAAAAACTGACCTCCATGAAAGTCAATGTTTAATTTGCGCTGTGGGTTGATGATCTATATTGTTTCAATTAAGATGCAGATTGTGGCTGAGCGAAAGCGACAGAGAGATAAACAACCTACACAAACCCACATGACGATTATAATGCAAATATATGAGTATGGTTTTGTGTGTGTTATTATGGTACACACACACTTGACAAAACACAATTTTCTTGTTAAACCCTCAGTATCTAAATACAGCAGATTTTTAAGTATAACAATATATCAAAAACATTAGATGCTCATGGTTGAATGCTTTCCAAATAAGGTTTATGTGTGTGTGTGTGTGTGTGTGTGTGTGTGTGTGTGTGTGTGTGTGTGTGTGTGTGTGTGTGTTTGTTTCAGTTCGGCAGGCACGGGGTATGAGGTGACACTGTCTAATTGAAACGTGTGAGAGGTCAGATGGGGTGCAGTGTTAACATCTGCCCAGGGGGCGGGGCCAATTAGCCTCTGCACAGCATGAAAGCACGAACACGACAGAAGAACCCTTCACCGCAAAGCAGGCTTCTAGAATTTAGAGTTTAGAATTTGTATATTTTAGAATGGCTGCATTATCTTTAATATGGAGCACAACAGTGCCATCTTGGCTCCAGAGGTATTTTCCCCATTCATTTCTTCTATAGAGATTTCATAAAAATCCTTCATAAAAGAGTTCTAAGCCATGAACAAAACAAACCAGCTCCAAGGCGAATCACGACATTACAAATCTGAAAATCAAACAAAAAGACAAAGGGTACAAGACTGTGTACTTACTGTCTTTAATGAGGGAATGAACTAAAATCCCATGAAGCATTGCGAATGACGTAATTGAATTAAAAACGATGGGAAAATATAAAACTGTTGATTTTAGCTTATAGAAACAACATATTGTATATATTTTACTGCACAATATTCAGATATATATAAATACTGTATATGTGTAGTTTGAGAGTGTCGGGAAACCGACTGTAATGGAAGTGGGCGGTCGCTGCAGAGCTCTTTTGGCGTGCTTTGTTTGCCATGATTCTCTGATTGGTGGATCTCTCTTCAGGATTGTGGGTAGTATAGTTCTTCAGCAAGAATTCCGCTAACATACAGATTTTTTTTTTAAAATGATTAATGTGGACTGATGGCTTCAGCAGAAGCATATACCATTGATTAACAACCTTGGAGCTCATCGTAGGTCTGTATTTAAAGATTTAGAAGTTATTGTTAAAAATCAGTTCGCCAACGGAGAAAAATGAATGGGACATTTACTTTCGAAACCATATTATTGCACTCTGTAGAAGTCAGTTTTGACTTCATGTTGACTTTAACTCTGAGTTTGGTCTAGAAGAGTCAGAAGATGATCTCTGGATCCCTGCAGGTTTTACTGATGCTGTCGAGCTTCACGGGTTACAGGGGTGATCAGGTATGTGAATGTTTGATAAGACATCTGCTGGAAATTCAATTAAAAATCCAACAAGCACAACAGCGTGATAAGGAAGAGTTGGGTTGGGCTGTGTTCTTCCCTCAGGTTTATAACGTGGACGAATGCAAATCACTCACTTTTATGACCTTGAACGATTAGAGGCATGTTTGTGTCACCAGATCTGCATGTGGTTCTTGTGACATGTCAAATTACTCTGACATCCTGATTGATGTGCCAACCACGAAAAAATCTCTAGTGGGATAGGGGATAGATAAGGGACAGTTCATTCAGAAATGTTTTCATATTTTTATTTGATCATTTATTGTTTTGCAAATTTGTATCTTTAAATACACATTGTCATATGAACAACAATTATAATGAATGATTTCAGTTTTACATTCCTTAAATGATCAAAACAATTCTTGCTTTATTTCGAGTCAGACATGACTGATAGTAAGTGAAGTGAGTCAGATGCTAATTCAATAATCGCTTTGATAGATTCAGTGAGTTCATTCAGTAGAGGATTTGTCAGACTGATTCAAACCGATAACTCCTGAGTTGGTGAGTCACTTAACCTGCGGACTATACTATACCGATAACTCGTGAGTTGAGGAGTCGTTTGAAATGATTCATTTCAAAGAACTGGTTCTTAAGAGTCATTTGTTCATGTATCGGACTATACTAAACCACTAACTTGTGACTTGGTGGGCCATTGGGAAAGATTCATTCCAAAGAACTGGTTCATAAGAGTCATTTTTTTGTGAATCCGACTATACTAAACGATAACCCGTGAGTTGGTGAGTCGCTTAGAATGATTCATTCCAAAGAACTGTTTCATAAGAGTCATTTGTTCATGAATCGGACTATCCTAAACTGATAACTCGTGACTTGGTGAGTCGTTTGGAATTATTCATACGAAAGAATAAGTTCATAACAGTCATTTGTTCATGAATCGGACTATACTAAACCGATAATCTGTGACTTGGTGAGTCATTTGGAAAGATTCATTCCAAAGAACCAGTACATAAGAGTCACTTATTTGTGAATCAGACTACACTAAATCGATAACTTGTGAGCTGGTGAGTCGTTTGGAATGATTAATTCCAAAGAACTGGTTCATGAGAGTCATTTATTTGTGAATCGGACTACACTAAATCGATAACTTGTGAGCTGGTGAGTCATTTGGAATGATTCATTCCAAAAAACAGGTTCATATGAGTCATTTATTTGTGAATCAGACTAAATTTAGCCAATGCCTGGTGACTTGGTAAGTTGTTTGTTTGGAATGATTCATTCCAAAGAACCTGTTCATAAGAATTATTTATACATGAATTGGACTTTACTAAAACGATAACTGGTGACTTGGTGAGTCATTTGATATGATTAATTCCAAATAACAGGTTCATATGAGTCATTTGTTTGTAAATTGGACTATACTAAACTTTTAACTTTTGAGTTGATAAGTCTTTTGGAATGATTCATTCATAGGAGTCAATTGTTCATGAATCATATTATATGCATTGCATGTTTGTTTTGTACAACCAGCAAAAACAAAGCAATAGATAGATGTGTTGGTTTCTACAAACACATTCTTCTTAATCTCATCATATTCTATTCAAACTGCAAACTCACAACTGGGGTAAAATATCATTTCTTTTGCCATGGCTCTGGAGATTCGGTAGATAAACATTGGTACAGGAAACATGCTTTTTTGCACAGTGGTCTATTATCGTAATGTCTCTATGCCAATAGTCAGGGGTACGTTGTCACAAATGGTCAATGTGCGATAATGCCTTACAATCTGACCAAAACAAGTTTTATTTAGAAGGCAGCATCTGCCTCCGATGGAGACTCGCTCTCCCCTCAATCTCTCTCTCTCTTGTTTTCTCTCTGTCTGTCTCTGGGATCTAAATCACTTTTGTTCATCAGCGAGCCAGCGGATGCTCCATCTAATAAAGAGCAGAGATTGAAAATTGGGAGGTTAATTATATTTTTCTAAAGTGTCCGTCTGGCAGTTTAAAAGCAGATTAAATGGCCACAGCATAATTAGAGTGAATTGACCTGTGAAATGACAGCGTCTCTTCTCGGTTAAGTATTGATAAATAGGTTGGAGAGATTGGCAGATCAGATGGAGAGAGGCTGATTATCGTCTGCACTGACCTGCCTGAATTCAAATTCGCTACTTAAAAGTTAAAGTTATCACAAAGTTTTGCCCTTGCTCTCTCTCTCTCAGAATTCTTGAAGAGATTGACATAGTAAGAGGAGGCCATGTATTACACTGGTTTTACCAGGATTAAGGGGTGTTAGTCATGACACAATACAGAGACTTCAATTTTCAATAAATGCTTTAATTTATTATTACTAATAATCACAAACAATTCTTCTCCCAAGTAATATTCATTACATAAACAGCCTGTGATATCGGCAACCCAGTCTCATGAAAATTCCTACATATTTTACGAGTTGGCTATTTCGTAAGATTTTGTACGAGTTCGTTCGTATAACTTTGTAGGATTTCATTACGTGCAAATGCCCGAATATCTAATGCGGAAGTAAGCGCGAGTTACGTGCAGGAGGCATTAAGGACATACTTATTAATTATGCACTTCCCCAAACCCCTTATCTAAACTTAACCAATCAGTACAGTGTGCAAACATGATAGGAAGCTGTTGTGTGCGATAGAAGCAAGTAATTGCCGCGTATTAGATGGAAACGATGTCCAGCGATGTCATTGGCTGTAGTGAAAGTCGTACGATATCAAACGAATTAGCCAAACTGAGAAAAGTCGAACGAATCCTTACGATTTCACCGTGAGAGGGTGTAGGATATTGGGGATAAGTAGACTTGGTGCATTAATGTAGAATTCAACTCATGGTTGGATATGGTACTATGGTAATACCATGTTTTATTAACATGTAACATGGTAACGTCATGGTATTCTCTTTCTCTGAAGTACCTTGGTGTATTATGATATTAGTCACCCATTTAATCAAAAACAAACTGACTGAGATTTCACTTACAATAAAAGTATGTACAGTATTACCATGTTTTTTTTATTTTTTGGACATGATTTCTTTTTGGAGTACCACATGGTTTATGACTATTGTAATCAATCAGTAACATGAAATATATATTAAAGTACTATAGTATTATTATTTAATACCTTCACTGCTCCATCGTAAAGCCAAAGTACAGTGCATCCAGAAAGTATTCACAGCGCTTCACTTTTTTCACATTTTGTTGTTACAGCCATATTCCAAAATGGATTAAATTCATTATTTTCCTCAAAATTATACAAACAATATCCCATAATGACAATGTGAAAGAAGTTTATTTGAAATCTTTGCAAATTTATTAAAAATAAAAAACAAAAAAAAATCACATATACATAAGTATTCACAGCCTTTACCATGACACTCAAAATTGAGCTTAGGTGCATCCTGTTTCCACTGATCATCCTTGAGATGTTTCTACAACTTGATTGGAGTCCACCTGTGGTAAATTCAGTTGATTGGACATGATTTGGAAAGGCACACACCTGTCTATATAAGGTCCCACAGTTAACAGTGCATGTCAGAGCACAAACCAAGCCATGAAGTCCAAGGAATTGTCTGTAGACCTCCGAGAAAGGATTGTATCAACACAGATCTGGAGAAGGGTACAGAAACATTTCTACAGCATTGAAGGTCCCAATGAGCACAGTGGCCTCCATCATTCGTAAATGGAAGAAGTTTGGAACCACCAGGACTCTTCCTAGAGCTGGCCGCCTGGCCAAACTGAGCGATCGGGGGAGAAGGGCCTTAGTCAGAGAGGTGACCAAGAACCCGATGGTCACTCTGACAGAGCTCCAGCATTTCTCTGTGGAGAGAGGAGAACCTTCCAGAAGAACAACCATCTCTGCAGCACTCCACCAATCAGGCCTGATGGTAGAGTGGCCAGACGGAAGCCACTCCTCAGTAAAAGGCACATGACAGCCCGCCTGGAGTTTGCCAAAAGGCACCTGAAGGACTCTCAGACCATGAGAAACAAAGATTGAACTCTTTGGCCTGAATGGCAAGCATCATGTCTGGAGGAAACCAGGCACTGCTCATCACCTGGCCAATACCATCCCTACAGTGAAGCATGGTGGTGGCAGCATCATGCTGTGGGGATATTTTTCAGCGGCAGGAACTGGGAGACTAGTCAGGATCGAGGGAAAGATGAATGCCAGCAATGTACAGAGACATCCTTGATGAAAACCTGCTCCAGAGCGCTCTGGACCTCAGACTGGTGCGAAGGTTCATCTTCCAACAGGACAATGACCCTAAGCACACAGCCAAGATAACAAAGGAGTGGCTATGAGACAACTCTGTGAATGTCCTTGAGTGGCCCAGCCAGAGCCCAGACTTGAACCCGATTGAACATCTCTGGAGAGATCTGAAAATGGCTGTGCACTGACGCTCCCCATCCAACCTGATGGAGCTTGAGAGGTCCTGCAAAGAAGAATGGGAGAAACTGCCCAAAAATAGGTGTGCCAAGCTTGTAGCATCATACTCAAAAAGACTTGAGGCTGTAATTGGTGCCAAAGGAGCTTCAACAAAGTATTGAGCAAAGGCTGTGAATACTTATGTACATGTGATTTTTTTTCGTTTTTTTATTTTTAATAAATTTGCAAAGATTTCAAACAAACTTCTTTCACGTTGTCATTATGGGGTATTGTTTGTATAATTTTGAGGAAAATAATGAATTTAATCCATTTTGGAATAAGGCTGTAACATAACAAAATGTGGAAAAAGTGAAGTGCTGTGAATACTTTCTGGATGCACTGTACTTTTTATAAGGGTCTGAATGCTTCTTAAACTGTTTGAAAGTGAACCGATATTAATTTATTATGATTTTACCATAGTAAAAATAACTGCAGCAACTACGTAACCGTTATGACATTATCACAAAACAAACCCCAAAAGGTTATCAGATTTATGTATTAAACAATGAACGATTGACTGTAATAAAAATAAATAGAAATAAAATATTGGTTTGAATTTATAATATTTTATTATGTGAGAAGAGTTCACTAAGTGATCCGAGAGCAGTGTTGGGTGTAATCTGAATACAGAGTAATTAGTTACTGTAATCTACAGTAATTACTTGTTAGACAAAAAGTAGTGTAACGCATAACATTTTAAAATCTTGTTATCAGATTACAGTTACTGACTTTTAATTAAGAGAACTACTTTTAAGTACATTGGTTACACATATTTCAAAATAATATTATTTATGTATAATACATTTAAAACATGAATTATTTTCATATGTACGTCTGTTTGCGTTTCTGTGAGAGGGCATGTATAGACATTATAATATAGATGTTATTTGAATTCATTGAGCAGAAAAAAAACACTATTCTGTGAAAAGTGTTTTAGAGGGTAATTAGTAATCTGATTACTTGTTCAATGAAGTAATCAGTAAAGTAATTTGAGTACTTTTTAAGCAACTTACACAACACTGTCCAAGAGATATATCTGTTTAGTAAATCGGTATTGTACCATAAAGGTCAATTGTGGTCAGCTGGACCAGGGGTTTTCAAACTGGGGTCCGGGGACCTGCAGGGGGCCACAAGGGGGTGCTAGAGTGTCCGTAGGAAGTATCAGTGAAAAAAGAAAATTAAATACAAAAAAAGGTCAAAAGTAAAGCAAAATAGTTAACATTTATCAAATTTGACATTATTATGGTTTAATTTTGCTTTCTGGAGACTGGTTGGAAATCATGAGATTAATTATGATTATTCGATTGACAGCTCTGATTTTTAACAAAAAGAAATAAAAACATATCTGCAGATAATTTTGTGAAAAATACATCTTACATTATAGTGCAGAAAATACATGTTGTCAGCTAAATACAGAGTAAATTTTTAACAGATAATATTTATATAATTTTGCTGTTGGTTTTAGTATAATAATAAAAAAGGCAATTATTTAATTTAACCCTTAAATGCATACCTAGGGTCTTTTAGTGACCAGGAACTTATTCCACCCTCTGGACCTCATCCATTTTTTGGACACCTCTTCAGTATTCTTCAGTCTTTCTCTTATAAATAATGTAACACACATACACACACACACAAAAATGCCAGTATTGCAAATAAATAAATAATTTTAAAAAAAAAATAATAATAATAATAATATATATGAAGCAGGAATGTAATGTCTCTTTGGCATAATCCCCGTCTGGTGGTCCGAAGAAGTTGTACTCGGAACCATCAGAGCCTACCCCAGTGAAGGATGGGACTCAACTGGTGGTGGTGGGGTGGTGGAGGTTGCCGTGTTAGCACACTGAAACAGCAATGTGATAGATTGTGAGCAGACTTATAAAGCGATGGCTTACATGTGATTGGCTAGGAGTTGCCTAGCTATTGGTGCGATGATGTACAGCTGCTAGTCTTCCCGCTAGAACTACGCTGCGCTTACATTTCTGTGTAGCTCAGTTTGTGTTTACAGCTAGTTGTGTCTCATGAAATTTCAGTGTGAACGTTATAAATCCTATTCTAAATGTATCCTGATTTGTTGCATTATATCTTTGATATATGAACAAATAAAACATCAAAAGAGAGCTCACTGGAGACGCCGGTTTGAGTCCCGTATGGAGCGAGTAGAACAGGAGTGTCACAGTGGTGCCATGACCCGGATGGGAGTGAGGTTTAGAGGGGTGAGTGTAACGGGAGCCAGCTGACAGATAGCTGTGCAATGTGTATAAACCTCACTCTCCTGACCTCAAGAGGTGCACTAGCGACTGACGCTAGAGTCTGTAGCCTTTAGCCTCCTCATTAACGCATCCGCCTCCCATTCTAGAGACGCCGGTTCGAGTCCCATACAGAGCGGGTAGAACAGGAGCGTCACATATACGTGCCGTGTCTCTATAGACCCGAATATGTCAGAGTGTTTGGTGAAATTCCATTGCATTTAATGGTTAATAACATGCTCACTATTTTTCTCACACACTATAAATGATTTTTTATAATCATGAACAGTATATACTGTATAGCTGCCTCTTATTTTAGAAAGGGGTCCATCGTTAGGAGATCATGTTGACATGGGCCAATCAGAATCAAGTATTCCATGTAATAATTTTGAAAAAATAAAAAATAAAAAATATAGAAAAACTTTGGGGAGGGGAAATTTTGAACACTTATACAAACAAAAACAAAAAAAAAAAACCATAGCCAAAATGTAGAATTACTTTCATTTGATCTTCCTCCGTTGAATTTTAGTCAGTTTTCACGTCTTTACCACTTTGCAGGAAACGCTGTTTTTTGTGGATTACCGTTATCATAAACACACAAACAGCTGCTCATTCACATACCACTTTTACTCACTATTATCTGTGACTGTTAGCAGCCGTTCTGTCTGTCTCTGTTATTGATTTCATTATTCGTCCACATCTGTAGTGCATTCACAGCTCATCTGGCGCTCAGGTCACATAATTCACCAGCGTGCAATTATGATTTTGCTCACTGTTACCTTTAGCATTTTACAGCTTGTTATTATGCATCTGGCTTCTATTCTCTTTCTCTCTCTTTCTGCGGTTAGTGACACAGCGTAAAGTGAAAAGTAGCATGAAAATGTCATTAATATGTAAATGAGAGCTGTGTGTGAAGTCTGGTTTGAAGTCGTTAAGGGCCGTGCAAGTCTCGCTTCAACTGACACGTTATATGGTAGGTGCTCATCAGAGCACAAGTGTTTGTGTTAATTACAGCAGGTGTACCGCACGAACACAAATTACACGATCTGTGGGGATGAACATTTGGTTGAATTACAAAACTGAACAATGAACAAATAATAATACTTAAAGGGTTAGCTCATCTAAAATGAAAAATCTCTGATCATTTACTCACCCTCATGCCATCCCAGATGTGTATGACTTTCTATCTACTGCAGAACACAAACAAAGATTTTTAGAAGAATATCTCAGCTCTGTAGGTCCATACAATGCAAGTCAACAGGGGCAAGCCAACAGGGTCCTTGTATGATTTTTCAAACACATCTTGGATGGCATGAGGGTGAGTTAATGATGAGAGAATTTTCATTTTCGGGCAGGGCCGTAGCAAGGAATTCTGGGCCCCCTGACTGTATATTGCTCTAGCCCCTTACCTATTAAAAAAATACAGTTTCAAATTTGTTGTGGGGCCCCCTGGAACTTTGGGACCCTAGAATTGTTACCACCTTTCACCCCACTAGCTACGGCCCTGTTTTTGGGTGAACTATCCAAAGTTCTTCCAAACCTGTATGACTTACTTTCTTCCAAGACTTGAGCTATTTTGTTATCTAATGCAATAACTTTTATACGTTTTAGTTTCGTCTGTTGTTTAAGTGTGTTGGTTGGACAGTGCATTATCTCATCCTCTGCAGTTAAACTGTGATAATATTTTAACCCTGATAATTCACAGAATTTCTCCTCTGAAGAACCACCGAGGGAGCTTTGATGAAATTATTTTCATTCTGAGTGGTTTTTCATTTGCTCTGAGATAAACTGTGTCTGTATGTGTGTGTTTGTGAAGGTATGGAGGGTAAATTTCTCTCAACTAATGGAGGTGGCTATTTCTGATTGCCTTGTGGAGACATAGACAGGTCATGAGTCGAGAAAGAAACCAATTCGATTCTCATTAACAAACAACCTTTTCCACTAGATTATAAAATCAATATATATTAAGCTACTGCATTATCTGAGAGGTTTTTCATTATCGTAGAAAACAAATCTAAAAAAAAAAAAGGCTCCTTTTTCCGTTTTAGCAAATTAGCACGGTTTTGCCCGTCCGCCGCGTGGAGAAGATTGAAAATTTCATGGTGATCTGAATCCACGCCAAGCAGAAGCCATTTTTACTCCACATTAGGTCAGTTATTTGGTGGGAATGAGTTTGACGTGGTCACTGAAACAACAATTCGTTCTTTTCCTTTTTTTGTTGGTAGCGGAGGCCGAAGGGTTGGCACAAGGAAAATCTTGGGGGCAATATCCACCTTAGCTCCCACCCCCAACCCCCAACCCCCAACCCCCCCCCCCCCCAAAAAAAAACCCGGCCATGCTTCCTGGGAAAATGGACCAAAAATATTGATGAATATTGGTGAAATTCTCTCTAAAACTAGAAAGTTCTCTCCCTCCAATACCATCTGAAACCAACTAGTAAGCAGCACAATAGCATACTACGATATTACTCCTACTATTTAGTATGGTAGTGTGCAGTGGCGATTGCTTTAAGACAACACGGGAACAGCTTCCCTTAAAATATCATAAACATTGCACATTGCACATGTATATCCAATTGCATATTTCTCTATAATTCATACAATTATTGTACCAATTCAATATTTTAGGTGACAAGAGTGTGCAATAGCATCTACTTCACTCAATAACATTTTGAAATTCAGTTGTTATTTATTATTTGTTATTATAAACCAACAATTATTTCTAGTTGTCCAGTTTGTCATTATAATATGATACAGTATTATTATTATTACTTATAGGATTTGTTGTATAAAATAGTAATATATTTCTGTCTTATTTACTATACTTTCACCTGGAGTTTATATTCTGACACTGCAGTGTATTGTTCACCATGTTGCACATGGCTGTATTTTATGTAAGCATCGTAGGCAACATTCGTAACTATTGTAACAGTAGACTTACAAGGCACGGCGGCCCCTCAGCACACTGGAAAAAACATTGCCGTTTATCAAGTGCTGAAACTTTGCTTGGTGTAGAATAATCTGGAATAATGTTAAACATTGTAACAGTCACCTCTTTGCAACCTGAACTTGTTCAGAACGTTAAATATTTGTGACACTTTGCTAAAAACAGTCTAGATGCAGCACAATGAATGAAACAGAACACAGGTGTCTTGAAATGCGTTTTTGAGACCTGAAGTTCTTTTTAACTTGACACGTGTCTAAAAATGAGCCAGTCCTGCATGAGACACTGAGCAAACAGCAAGACGCGGTGCAGCAGTAATGGAAGTTCGTCCAGCGTATGTTTACATAGGAAAACAATGGAAAAACAGAATAGAGGGGGGCCTGGGTAGCTCAGCAAGTAAAGACGCTGACTAACACACCTGGAGTCGCAAGTTTGAATCCAGGGTGTGCTGAGTGACTCCAGTCAGGCTTCCATAGCAACCAATTGGCCCGGTTGCTAGGGTAGGTAGAGTCATATGTGGTAACGTCCTCGTGGTCACTATAATGTGGTTCTCGCTCTCGGTGGGTGGTGTGTGGAGTTGTGCATGGATGCCGCGGAGAATAGCGTGAAGCCTCCACACGCGCTAGGTCTCCACGGTAACGCGCTCAACAAGCCACGTGATAAGATACGCAGATTGACGGTCTCAGGCGCAGAGGCAACTGAGATTCGTCCTCCATCACCCGGATTGAGGCGAGTCACTACGCCACCATGAGGACCTAAAGCGCATTAGGAATTTGGGATTCCAAATTGGGGAGAAAAAGGGGAGAAAATCAGAGAAAAACAAAGCAAACGCAAGCAACAACCCGTTCCGTGTGAACGGTCCCTAACTCATCAGTTCGTGCTAGTTTGTGATTGAGAGTGCATGGGCGAAACCAGAACCCAAACCCGAACCCAAAGTCCTACTTGAAAAATTGACCTAAACCAAGCAGACCTCTAACGTGAGACAGCTGACAACAGCATATTCGCACATGTACCCAGAACATGTCACCCCTCCAGCGGTTTTTGGAAGAGCTTTCCTACCGGGGCGGGGGACCCCTGAAATCCGGGGCCCCACACAATTGCGTGGTGGTTAAAACCGCTACTGATTATATAGAAAATAGAAGCCAGTATTATTTGTGTTCCATGGTAGAAAGAAAGTCATATGGGTTTGGAACGATATGAGGGTGAGTCCCCAGATTACGTAATCTTTCATTGAATTTTTGAGTCCTTTGCATGCATTTTTCAACTCTTTTATCAGTATGAAACCACCTGTAACAAAAATAATTTGTCATCCGAATCATTCTTGCAGTACTCAATGTTGCAATATTAACTCTTTGATATTTTGCAAACTTTTGGACAGTAATTATTTTATATTGCTCTGTAACATTCTTATTAAATATGTTTAATAGGTCAGTTTTCAGTAGATGTATTGTGAAGGTGTTACTGGAGTAAACTAACCCATATGCTCCACCATAAATAAGCACATTTATACACAACCAGTCAAATGTTTGGACACACCTACTTATTTTGTATTGTGACTATTTTCTACAAATTATAATAACAGTAAAGAAAAATTAAAATTATGAAATAACTCAAATGGAAGTATGGGAATGATGTAGTTTAAAAAAAAACAACTAATCAAAACACTAATATTTCAGCTTCTTTAAAGGTGCCCTCAGTAATTTGTAATGCATGTCATCTTGGAGTTACACTGACCCATAGGGGCCTGGATGTAGCGTCATTCGAATGCAATAGTTTCCAATAACAGGGTGGTTACTGAGATTAATGCTGTGTTCCATTCAATCGGAAAGTCGGAATTTCCAACTTTCTATTAGGAAAAGTGCAATGGAATGTCACTTGAAGTCTGACTTCCAACTGACTTCCAACTTGGAAACTTATGGTTTAACCCTAACCAATTGGCCCGTTTCAGTCACGTGACTTGTTCCTCGCAGCCGCCATATTTGTGACCATCAGCGAGCGGAAACAATGCCGCTGAATGGAAAAACGCCCACGGAACGATATTAAGATAAACCTCAAAAATGGCTTTTGATCCGTGGCATGTCCCAGGAAAGTTCATACAGGTCACTATGGTAGCAGTCAGGAACTCTGGACAATAATTGACACCTGATTAATGATGCTGGAAAACTTTAGTAACCACTGAAATAAAAATGGACCTAAGGCAATTTAAGAAATGTCGTTGCATGGTGGCCCCTGGACGTGGTGCCCCTGGGCATGTGCCTAATTGCCCATATTGTTAATCCAGCCCTGCACGTCACTAATGTCACAGCTGTCGTGATGCTTGTTGAGGCGGTAATTTTAAATGTTTAAATGAGAGCGGGATTTGAATGTTACAGTAAAAGGGGACACTGATCGCTGCATTAAGACTTCAATTTGGATCTGTTCTTCTAACATAGCAATCACACGGCACCGGAAGATACGTAATACAGCGCACAAATTGCATGGATTATTTTTCCGATAATTTTTTATGGTCCAGGTAAATAAGAGTGTGTTGGATTGGCTCTTTTAGCTGTCAAATGGGAGTTCCAGCATTGCGATGCCCCTATCAAAAAGGCCTTATAATGTCTCTGCTTCCGGGGCTGAATGTGCCGGCTGAGCAACTGCTTTTGAGATGAATGGAAATGCTAACGAATAACTCTCTCCTGGTGGTCTGTTCAACCTTTTGAATCTGTAGTCCATCTAATTCATGATCCGTGTGTTTATTCCTAGAGCTCATGTTGTCTTGAGCCGTCATGTGGATCTCTTCAGGTTTCTGTAACTCAGAGTGATGTTTTCACACTACCCCCAACAAGTCAGAGAGGACACAGCAAGAATCGGTCAACAGGATCTCAGAACAGGTTTGTGGAAGGTTACTGGAAGGTTGTTGAAACGCTTCCAGAGAAGGCCTTCAGTTTGAGTTCCTTTATTGAAGATGAACGATAACACAGCAGACATCTGCGTCACTTACTTGAGTGGGTCACATTTTCAAACAGGTATCTTATATCTACCGATAAGCGTCTGAAATGGGGTCTGGGGTCTTTTTCTCAGAAGAAACATCAGAGAGACTTGAGCAAAAGTCTCCAATTGAGTCTATCTAGTCTATCAACTGAGATATGAACGTGTAATTACTCAAGCACCTTGCTTTTTTGCATGACCAAAAATGTACTTGAAAAACAGATAACTGAATTTATACTTTCGCAACATTTTTAAAAGCTAAGTAAACTCTAAAGATAAGTTTCCTTGCTGTCAGGAGGGAATAAAACATTCAGAGTCTGGCGTTTTAAAAGAGAGCGGTCTTGTCAGCGTTCCACACCAATTACCTTGATTCCCTTCCCTCCTGATTCGCCAGTAACGATGATAAATTGCTGCCCACAGAATCAAACCACTTACCAAACATTATTTGATGCATTTGTTTCACCTCTTCCACAACTCCAGAACATTTCGCATTGATTTCTATCGTTCTGGGTTTTTAGTTGCTGTGTATTTTTGCCGGTTGCATGCACTGACCCGAAACTGACGTGCATACTAGTTTCATTTATTTATGAGAGAACTGGACTGGACTTTCCATCACTACTTTTTTATCCTTCGCCTTTCATGTCTGTCCATTTCCCAGTTTTCTTTTGAAGAACTGTTTCTTGATTAGTTTTGATTAGTGTGAAGCCCTTTCAAGATTTTCAAATGTAACTTGTACATTGTCATTCATACTCTCACTTTGATCTCTCTCCAGTGGTTTATTTCAACAACATACAGAGTACAGAAAGAAGAGTTATGTTTGTCTACTGCACATGATATCCAGTATTGAGCATATTCTAATATATAATTTAAGTCAAACAGAACATGTGCTGCATATACAAGATTGACTAAAGGATTTAAAAAAAAAAAAAAAAAAGAAAAAAAAAGCTTAAAACAACCTAAAATGCCAAGGTTGGTCTGTTTTGGGGGTTTTGTATAGCTCCACTTGTCTGTGGTGCCTAATTCCAATTTTATAGTTTGTAACATTGAGTGCGTTTACACGCACACCAATTGGCCCGTTTCAGTCACGTGACTTTTTCCTCGCAGCCGCCATATTTGTGACCATCAGCGAGCGGAAACAATGCCGCTGAATGGAAAAACGCCCACGAAACGATATTAAGAAAAACCTCAAAAATGGCTTTTGATCCATGGCATGTCCCAGGAAAGTTCATGCAGGTCTGAAGACAGCACAAATATTGCCAAATTGGACTTTCACGGACATTTGAATATATGTTATCCATGATTCATTTCCTTGCACCGGCGAGTCTGATGTGTGACCGGCAAGCACACATGGCCAACGGTACATCACCGTAAACATCTCTCATTCACAAGCTACAAATATTTTGTGTTGTTTTTTTGGTCTGATTTGGTCAAAATATTACAAAACATCTGTGATGATCCCATCTGTATGAATGTAAGAGCTGCTTTTAACTCCTGAAGAAGGCTTTGTCACATCCCACAGCTCAGCACAATGAAGGTATATGGAACTTTTGTCACAAACATGGCTGCGCGGTCATACAGTGACGTCACATAAAACAGGTCAATATGCTGATAACTACCAAAAATCAGCTTATTAAAAAAATCTGACAGCGCATCGAGTTATTCTCTGCTTTTGACTGCAAACAGTCATGCGCACAACAATCGCACACTAGCTATGTTTCCATCCAATCTGTGAATTTAATTTATGCAAAAAACCATAATATCGCACAAACAGTGTGCTCATAAAAGCTGCGTTTTTATTCCATGAGTTCAAAAGAACAAAATCGTCACTTACAGATAAAATGTAGCCACTGTGACTCTTTAATTTATTTATGTTTTAATTTTTATCCCCTTTTCTCCCAATTTGGAATGCCCAATTCCCACTACTTAGTAGGTCCTCGTGGTGGCGGAGACTCACCTCAGTCCGGGTGGAGGAGGACAAGTCTCAGTTGCCTCCGCATCTGAGACCGTCAATCCGAGCATCTTATCACGTGGCTCGCTGTGCATGACACCGCGGAGACTCCCAGCATGTGGAGGCTCACGCTACTCTCCGCGATCCACGCACATCTTACCACGCACCCCACTGAGAGCGAGAACCACTAATCACGACCACGAGGAGGTTACCCCATGTGATTCTACCCTCCCTAGCAACCGGGCCAACTTGGTTGCTTAGGAGACCCGGCTGGAGGCACTCAGCACACCCTGGATTCGAACTCGCGACTCCAGGGGTGGTAGTTAGCGTCAATACTCGCTGAGTATTGTTGAGTTCTGTGTGCACAGCTCTGTATTTTGTTTCAGTTGCCAGCAAAGCAAGGTGATGTTGTCTAATAGCCTACATAGCATTCATTTAGCTTACCTGTGGAATGCTTGTGTTTGTCATGTGGTACGTGATAAAACGTGTTTATAAGGAAAGTTAAAAATTTTAATTGTTCAAATGAAATATTCATTTAAAACTGACTACGTTTATGGAAGTACCATATTCATCAGATGTGTTACTTTAATCAATATTGTGTTGTGAAACTGTGCACAAAAACTTGCAAGATAAAAATTAAGTACATTTTAATAGTCATTTTCTTTTCTGTTGTATCGAAGACTTGGAATATAGTGCACATTAACCACTTTTAAAATACTTTTATGGTGCTATTGAGTCATTTTTAAAGCTCGAAAGCTCCAATACCTGTTCGTAGTGATTGCTCTGAAAAGAGTGACCCGTACATTTTGAAAACAATTTCTTCTTATACAGTATGTTCCATGAAAGAAAGTCAAACGGGTTTGGAATGACATGATGGTGAATAAATGATAGCAGAATTTTAATTGTTTGGTGATTTATCCCTTTAAACTTCCAATAAGGCCGAAACATACTCGCTTGAACGCAGATGCTTCTAGCTACGCACAAAATCAAGTAGTTGCATTCCAAATTGTGTCTAATTGTAATTCATTACCCAATGCAAGTACGTGTGGCATTCTCAACATTGCCACAAGGGGAGCTATAGCGGACATTAATGTGAACTGTCGAGAGGGTCCTCGCTGTAGATCGTAGTGCGATGACGTAATGGATCTAATACTCTGTGAAGTGGATTTTGGTGACGTAGTGGATGTTTTGGTTTTTATGCGTTACACTGAGTGCATTATTACTTAGTATTAAACTATTACACTGACACATTTGTTTAATATACACTGGCAGCCAAAAGTTTGGAATAATGTACAGATTTTGCTCTTATGGAAAGAAATTGGTACATTTATTCACCAAAGTGGCATTCAACTGATCACAATGTATAGTCAGGACATTAATAACGTGAAAAATTACTTAAAATAGTTCAAAGAGTTCTCATCAAAAAATCCTCCATGTGCAGTAATGACAGCTTTGCAGATCCTTGGCATTCTAGCTGTCAGTTTGTCCAGATACTCAGGTGACATTTCACCCCACACTTCCTGTAGCACTTGCCATAGATGTGGCTGTCTTGTCAGGCACTTCTCACGCACCTTACAGTCTAGCTGATCCCACAAAAGCTCAATGGGGTTAAGATCCATAACACTCTTTTCCAATTATCTGTTGTCCAATGTCTGTGTTTCTTTGCCCACTCTAACCTTTTCTTTTTGTTTTTCTGTTTCAAAAGTGGCTTTTTCTCTGCAATTCTTCCCATAAGGCCTGCACCCCTGAGACTTCTCTTTACTGTTGTACATGAAACTGGTGTTGAGCGGGTAGAATTCAATGCAGCTGTCAGCTGAGGACATGTGAGGTGTCTATTTCTCAAACTAGAGACTCTGATGTACTTATCCTCTTGTTTAGTTGTACATCTGGCCTTCCACATCTCTTTCTGTCCTTGTTAGAGCCAGTTGTTGTTTGTCTTTGAAGACTGTAGTGTACACCTTTGTATGAAATTTTGTATGACACCCGGCCCATAATCAGGCTAATCAAGCCGATGAGAGGGATAAAGGCCACCGGAGGCGGCAGTCAGGGAGAGAGAGAGCTACAGGCAGCTGCCCTGTATGTGTTTATGTTTGTGTGTTTTTGTTTAATTAAATATTACTTTGATGCTTCGTACGGTTCTCGCCTCCTCCTTTCCCTGTTACCCCCGTTACATTGGTGCCGAAGCCCGGGAAGGAGGAGGGATGCGCTGTAGTAGAGTCCTCGCCACTACCATTCACCCCAAAGGAGCAGCCGTGGCCATCCGCCGGGGGACGGAGGAGCCCGGCCGCCTGAAAGCGGAGGAACGACCACCGGCCGTGAGGGGAGGAGGGGCTCCTTACTGACCGCCTGCTGCTGCCAGGGGTGGAGGAGACCCATACCGGCCGCTAAAACATGGCGGGGTCAAAGGGAAGACCGCAGTCCGTGAGCAGGTAGGGGCTCACTATCGACTGCCTGGAGCAGGAGAATCGCTGCCAGGGGCGGAGGAGACGCCTACCATCCACCAAAACGCGGCGGGGCGTTCCGTCCACCAGGGGAGGAGCGGCTGTCATCCACTAGAGGGTGGAGGAGTGACCGAGACCAGGCTACGGTGTATCAGAGAACCGGCGAGTACGTTTTTTTTTTCTCTCTCCTCTCTCTCTCCCGCTGTCGCTCTGTGTTGGCCTTTCCCTCTCTTTTTTTTGTTTGTTTTTGTTGCTTTTCCCTCCCCTTGTCTCCCTCCCAGGTCTGAGAAGGCAAGGAAGACCTGCCGGCAGACGGGGCCGGTGGCTCCCCGGCCTGAAGGAAAGGAGAGAGGTGTGGCAAGGAGGAGGACGAGGCTGGGCCAAGCGCTTCCATTTCCACACGTACAATTATTTTTCTTTTTTCTCTCTTTCAGCCTTTCCTCACTTTATCCCACCTAACTTTCTTTCTCCATGCTTTGTAAGTGTAGTGCTTAAGTATCTCTCTCTCTCTCTCTCTCTCATTCAGGAGCTCTATTAGTCTGTGTTTCAGTGGAAAAAGAGCTGAGAGCTTTGAGATTGCTCCAGACAGCCCTCGTCCTTCTACATTTCAGTGCATTGATGGTGGTAACTGGGCCTTTTACAGCTCTGCCACATTATAGTGAGTGAGAGATTTGCTAATGCGCCTCAGGTCTGCTCTCTGATTCAGATGCAGTGCTGCTCTGGTTTATCGAGGCAGCGTCCCAGGAGAATCAGTCCGGATCGGTTGAGAGAGTCTGCACACAGCCATTGATCAACAATTTATAAGGGATCGATCGGCGGGCTGCTGGGTCTGCTTAACTGCGGCATCATGAAGAGCATCTGCATCTCAAAGCTGTGTGCAGAATTTATACAGAAGCCACAAACCCCAAAGGATACAGATTCACTTTTCTGCAGGAGAGAAATGAGAACTTAAACCTCAAATGCTCCTTGCTGTTGTGTGCAGTACTGGTGCAGTGTCTCTTTGATAAACCTGGAAACAATGATTGACATTTGAGAGTTTATTGCTTTTAGCCCGTTTAAAAGAATATTCCGGGTTCAACACAAGTTAAGATCAGTTGACAGCATTTGTTGCATGATGCTGATTATCACTAAAAGCAATAATCTGGGTTACAGTATTGTTAATCACACATCTCATTTTACTTATTTAAATCTAAAACTGCTGTTGTAAAAAAAAAACCCTAAAAAATAGGAAATTCCTGAGGAGCAATTGGACGTCACAACTCGAGAGACTAAACTTTACTGGAGATTGTACACATGAGTTGGAATGGATGAAAAGTAAATTCACTGACATTTCTGATACCACTTTTCCACTGACAGGCTGCCGGTGTTGGTGCCAATCAGTGCCCAATCTCACCCAGGTTCTGCACATTTTCAAAAAAAGGTGTGAACAAAACATGGAAACATTTTTATTCGGCATTGAAAGTCTTTGGGAAAGAGAAAGATCAAATGAGAAATGACAGTCCTGTCGAACACACAGCGCTTCAGGACGATCACAGTTGTGTTCTGAGCGTGATCAAAGACTCACCTATGCCTCACCTACCAAAAATGGCGAACAGAAATGCCAGCTGAATATTGAGTCCATGTAAGAAACCAAAGAGTCCAATGAGACAAATGACAGAAGTGTGAAAACACCAATCACAGGAAACGCCACCTGAACATGAAGTGTAAAAAAGAGAGATGACTGTCAGGACATATCAATAAACAGAGCATAAAAATCGAGAAGAACAATATTTTAACATATAGTGATAGTTCACCCAAAAATGAAAGTTCTGTCATCATTTACTCAGCATCATGTTGTTCCAAACCCATATGACTTGCTTGTGTAGAACACAAACTAAACTATTTTGCAATAAACACTTGGGAATATGCAATTTTATGTTCCACAGAGCCTGAAACTATCAACAACA
>NC_059371.1:38870000-39000000 GCF_019703515.2 Myxocyprinus asiaticus
TGTGGTGGGACGGGGCAGACGCGCGGTCGGTGACGAATGGCCTCTGCCAAGCCCTGACACCGAGCCATTCAGCCAACAGAAATGATAGATGTTAAATCTAATTTTAAACACCCACAACTAAAGCGGGCCAGACAGACGAGGCGCGCGCTGACAGACCCTTGGCTGCAGCGCTCCGATAACACGCGCCCTCACCTGAACTCGCGCCTTAAAAATACAGCAGCACCTGAGAGTGACAGCGCTGATAAATACTACAACACGGAGAAAGAAAAGAGAAAATGAAAACAGCTGAAAATGAGAACAGCTTAAAAACTTGGGCTGTTGTGTAGTCATCCAAAAATGAAAATGATGTCATCATTTGCACACCCTCATGTTGTTCCAAATCCATTGGCCTATGACTTCCTTTGTTCTGCAGGACACAAGAAGGAGAAATTAGGCATAATGTTTGATCTCTTTTAGCATTCAATGAAAGTTAATAGGGTTGATGCTCTTCAGCTCCAAAAATGACAAAAAAAAACACCATAAATATCATAAAATAGTCCACACAGCTCAAGCATTCAATGTCCCATCAAGCCAGGAAACATAAGTCATTATTCAATAACAGTCTTCTGCTTTGAGGACAGATTGTGTTTTATATATATAAATATATATATATATATACTGTATACATATATACAGCAAGAGAAAACACATTTTATTCTAAGTCTGGCAGCTGTTTATTCAGGATGTAACAGATATTCATGTTGACTCATTAATCATCAACAACACATACAACCTGTTCAGCGCAATATAGCACAAAATCATATTCCTATTGGGAATATGGCCAAACTGCGGTATGAATAAATGTTTGCTGATAATCAAGTCTTTTGCTAAAAATGCAATACAACATAATCCAACACATTGCAACACAACACAAAAAGTAATTTATAGTTACAAATAAACAATCTCTTATTTACACCCAAATAAGTTAGTGAAACTAAACTGCAAAAACATCTTGTTCTGAAATCTTCATGATTATGGCATTACAACTATACACTCATTTGATTTACAAAGGTAAAGAGCTTTAAGGGATAGTTCACCCCAAAAAATAAAAATCTCTCATCATTTACTCCCTCATGCCATTCCAGATGTGGATGACTTTCTTTCTTCTGCAGAACACAAATGAAGATTTTGAGAAGAATATCTCAGCTCTGTAGGTCCATACAATGCAAGTGAATGGTGATCAGGGCTTTGAAGGTCCAAAAAGCATAAAAGTTACACAATCATATCACCCACACCTATCATATCACTTCTGAAGACATGGATTAAACCACTGGAGTCATATGGATTACTTCTATGATGCCTTTATGTGCTTTTTGGAGCTTCAAAGTTCTGGTCACCATTCACTTGAATTGTATGGACCAACAGAGCTGAGATATTCTTTCTAAAAATGTTCATTTGTGTTCTGCAGAAGAAACTAAATTATACATATCTGGGATGACATGAGGGTGAGTAAATGATGAGAGAATTTTCATTTTGGGGTTGAGCACAAATTCCAGTCGAGTCATGCTTATATTCAGAGCATTTATTCATGTCAAACAAATTACACTGAATGATGCTCAACTTTGCCAGTAAATCGTCTATTTAACTCCTCCATCAGTCAAAGCTGTAGATGAGATTTGTTTCCCCATTTTCTGCACAACTGCAATCTCTCTCTGTCAATGAGAAATGCTGGAGCTCACAGCTAAATCACAGCTTTCTATCAACACTAAAAAGACGAATGTGCAGAGAAAAAAAAGACAAAAGCAGAAAGATGGTGCCAGGGTGACCTGTCATGGAGGACATCAAAATCACATGATGTCAAACCTCAAACAGCACCCTGTAATGGCCCTTATGTATACATGGCAAAAGTAACGGGGCCATAACCCTGTAATGTGGGTTTCTCAGTGTCTGGTTTTTAAACCATTATACCCAATTGCAAATATTTCCGAACCACTAAAGGATCGAAAGTAATTGTTGTGAATATATAGTATATACCTACAATTTGAATAGATAACCGAGTACATTCTTATATAGATTATGTATATAGAAATATACACAATATAATTGAAAATACATCAATAATTTAATGACATTGCTCTTAAAACATATTTGGTCACGCTTTATATTAGGTGGCCTTAACTACTATGTACTAACATTAAATACATATTTACTGTGTAACTACATGTTGTTCTGCAAAATTCCCACATTTGCTGCTACTGAGGTTGAGGTACGGGTAGGTTTAAGAGTAAGGGTAGGGTTAGGGGTTGGAGTTGGGATTTGGGGTAAGGTTTGGGTTAGGGATAGGGGTAAAGTTAACAGTGTAACTACAAATGTAATTAAATGCAAGTATTTTCAATGTAATTACATAATAAGTACACTGTATCAAATGGTTGAGTGAGGCCACCTAATATATAGGGGGTCCACATATTTTGTGTCAGTCCTGTTATGTTCAAAATATTTGGGGTTTGAATGTTACGAGGTTGAATTTGCGTCCGAACTTGAACCCCACGTGACATTCATATAGGGACAAGTCCCTCCTGATCGCACATTTTCTCATTGAGATGACTGTATTTTGTATGCAAAAGTATTTCAGTAGCAATAAAGTATCAATTGTTTTATTTATTAATTTATATTATTTATAAATGTATAATTAATATTGTTAATTTTATATAAATATGTATAATTGCAATAGATTACTATGACTCAGCGTCAGTGTGCCTCGTAATAAAACTCACATTATAGTTGAGAAACAATTGATTAATGCAGAAAGTATTAATAAACCATGACATTTCTCTTTCAAAACATATTTTGTGCCATCCCTGTTACATTAAAAATGTTTCAGGGCAAAAATAGCTAATGATGTCCTTAATATCGTCACATCACACCGCTTTATTTATAAACTAATGATTTATTTTAAACAGAGTTAAATGAATGCAATTATATAATTTAGTATCTTGTTAATTATATTACAGTAATAAGAAATAATTGGACCAATGGACCACAAAAGAACCTGTTGCATTGTAAAATAAACTTGATATATTTCTCCACTCTCTATTTCGAAACTGGCACTTTTACTGGTTTAGAAATCGTGGCAGAAAATTAAGCCTCATTTTTCTCTCGTGAAGACGCACTCAGCGTGAAATTAAAAGCAAGGAGTTGTGCCTCTAATATAAATGTGTTTTTCATACAAGTTTGCAGCTCATCCTAAGCAGTAAAGTTTGATGAGATTACATTTATTTCCCTCTCACAAAAAAATAAATAAAAAAATAAAAGAAAGTTGCTTCCTCTTTAGTACCCATGTGTCACTGTTAATTATCTGAGAGGAAAAGCATCAAACTCATTCGGTGAAAACAGCTCATTGATTTCTCTCAAAATACATTCACTGCACCCAAATTCTGTTTTAACACTCATTTAGTTTCACACAAGATTTTAAAGACAACATGACATCAAAACTGACCCACTTTACTTTCTTGACACTTGTTCATGGTACTACTGTGAACGATCAGTGCACATTATTCATTATTGCAACACAAGTGACTGATATATGTCAATAACCTCCAATACGCTTTCCTCTTCTCGTTCCAAACCTCAGTGTTTTATTTCTTCCGTGACACACAAAAGTTATTACAGTTTAGGGTTTGGGTAAGGGGTTAAACTTATTTCATTTAGGTTTGGGGTTTGGGGTTTGGGTCAGGAGTTAAACTTTGGAAAAGTTGTAAGAACTCTCATTCAAAACGGCAATATTTCTCTTTCTTCCGTGGTACACAACAGTGATGTTTCTTATTAAAATCATAGTTTAGGTTTAAGGTAAGGGGTTAGACTTTATGATTAGGTTTTAGTTTGGGTGGCAGGTTAAACTTTGGGTGACAGGTTTGTCAGTTCGTTTATTTTTCTCTATTTGGAGAAATTTTTGTACATTTTTGAACAAGCCAACAATACAGTTTAGCCTCCTCATATGTTTAATTATGTCCTGTTACGAGGCCGGGTTTGATCTTGCTTCATTCTGGTACATAATGGCCCTGGGAGTTTACTGGATGAAAATAATAATATAAAATATAATAATAAAAATAAATAAATAAATATAAAAAACAATTAAAAAAATTAAAAGCAGTGTTTTCAATGTTAAAGGGATAGTTCACCCAAAAATGAAAATGCTCTCATTATTTATTCACCCTCATGATATCCCAGGTGTGTATGACTTATCTTTCTTCACCAGAACACATTTGGAGAAAGTTAGAAAAATAGCGTAGCTCAGTAGGTCCTTAAAATGCAAGTGAATGGTGATTTCACTTTTGAAGCTCCAAAAATCACAGACAGGCAGCATAAATGTCGTCCATACGACTCCAGCGGTTACATTAATGTCTTCTAAAGCGATACGGTCTCTTTTGGTGCGAAAAAGATCAATATTCAAGTACTTTTTAACTCTAAATCATCGCTTCCTGTAAGCGTCACGTGAGGGTGGAGTTCTTGCTGTATCTCATGTGACTTATTTGCATTGTCATGATACGGACGTAATCTCACGTTCATCTCTCGGTTGAGACATCCAGGATGAGCACACAAATGCACCATTGTGAGTAAAGAAACAGATAAATACAGATCTAAACCAAAACCAACCAAGCTACTGTACAGCGTTCCTCCTTCTCACTTGTAAACAGCGCTGCTCTTCTGACGCAGGTGCGTCAGTTCTCGCGTTTCAAATGCCAATGCGATAACATCACATGCATGTACCACTGCCGACCAGATATTGATCTCTTTTCGCACCAAAAGCGATCGTGTCACTTTAAAAGATATTAATTTAACCACTGGAGTTGTATCGATGACGTTTATGCTGACTGTCTGTGAGTTTTGGTGCTTCAAAGAGAAATCACCATTCACTTGCATTTTAAGGACCAACTGAGCTACGATATTTTCCTTATTTTCTTCAAATGTGTTCTGGTGAAGAAAGAAAGTCATACACACCTGGGATATCATGAGGGTGAGTAAATAATGAGATAATTTTCATTTTTGGGTGCACTATCCCTTTAACAAGACAACTTATGTTACCCATTAGCCAGACTAATGTTTTAACAATCTAGTATATAGGTCTGGCTTCATTCAGGTTTGTAAAGGCCTCAGGAGTTTAATAAGTACATATATACTTACTTGATCTCAACATGCTGGTCCTCATGAGGTAACCTGCTCCATGTGAGTTTAAGACTTTAAACATAGTTTTCAGAAGTGTGATTAATTTTTTTGGCACAAAACTGCTTTAATAAGGGAAAAAAAATACTGAGTGCATCACTGAAATCTAGTGTTACTGCACTTTGCACAGCAAATGATGCAACTTTTAAGCATATGCTTGCCACGTGCTCTACCAATGTTTGCATGCATGTGAATAATAATGAAGGCAACGATAAGTATAAAAGTCCCGCCTTACAGTTAAAATGCCTATCGCCTTTTTGATAGAGACATCATCTGTCAGTTTTCATCGAGAATGATGGATCATAAGCAATTTCAGCTGAAGAATTTTTGATAGGCCAACAATTGTTTTCAGAATTCATTGCTGATTTGAAATATGTTATTTGCATGCATCTTGACCAGCCGCTTTGGTTTTTGCTCATTCAAGTCGAAAGGAGCTGTACTTGCATGGCTAGAAAATAGCTGCTCAGAGATTAGGAACATGGCAGCCAAGTGACCTGACTTGCATTTAAAAGCACATTTGGTTGCAGTCATTGAGTGATCGTGACATTGTTTTTTTTCACATTCTCCTCATATCAACTCTCCTTGTCTCAACCTTCTGGCCCTCTCGAGGTAAATCTCATCAGAGATACACAAACTCAGACAGGAGCCGACCACACAATGCCTCACAGACATGAACGGTGTATTGATTTAATTAAACACACATTGAAATATGCTCTCAGGTTTGTTGTTGCCGTTCAGCTGTTGTTCTATCAGTGCGGATAACCATTCAACCTTTCACACAAACACACGCCTGTTCCTGTCCATTTATTTCCCTCCTCTCGGCTTCTTTCCTGTAAGCAAGGAGAAAAATCGCCCATGTCACTTGCCGCTGTTGCAGGCCAGTGATGTATCGCTCCCATAAAACACCCATTTCCTGCGGCGACTGCAGGAGTGTTGATAGACCGCGGCGCGGTGGGGTTACCGCGACACTAGCACAGTGCTGAAGGTGAGGGGCCCATTTTACACCCGCGAGGTCAAGAATGACATGGAGATAACTGTGACATATGACCTATATGCTTAAAGATTGTGTCATGGAAACTGTTGTGGACCTGAAGATGCCAGTAGATAAGAGAAAGTGCGTGTAGGAGCGAGAGGTTAGACGAGACACTTTAAATGTGAAGTGTGTTAATAGCAATGTTAAATACTTTCTCCCAGTTTAATGTGCAAAGACAACTATAAGTAAGCCATGAGCTATACGTTATTTTTACATTTCTTTCAAAGTTGTGTGATGAATCAAATCAAAGATTTGAAACAAGGTAGCATAAAAAAGCAAAACCACCAAACTGTCGGTATCGGCAGATGTTCGCCGCAAAAAACCCTTTTCTCAATTGGTATTTTTGCCTTGTTTTCCAGTAGAAATATCTAAATATTCTTTTTTTTTTTTTTTTCGCCCAATTCCCTATGCGCTTTTAAGTCCTTGTGGTCGTGTAGTGATTTGCCTCAATCTGGGTGGTGGAGGACGAATCCCAGGTGCCTCTGCGTCTGAGACTGCTAACCCCCACATCTTATCATGTGGCTTGTTGAGAGTGTTGCCACGGAGACATAGCGTGTGTGGAGGCTTCACACCATCCACCGCGGTATCCACGCTCAACTCACAACATGCCTCACCGAGAACAAACCACATTAAAGCGACCACGAGGAGGTTACCCCATTTGACTCTACCCTCCCTAGCAACCAGGCCAATTTGGTTGCTTTGGAGACCTGGCTGGAGTCACTCAGCACGCCCTGGGATTCAAACAAGCGAACTAGTGAACTCCAGGGGTGGTAGCCAGCGTCTTTTACCACTGAGCTACCCAGGCCCCCATATCTAAATATTCTTAAACAAGACATATTTACTTGACAAGCAAACAGCACAAGACATTAAGTCTTGTTTTCAGAGAAATCTGACAAAATGTAGTAAACCAAGAAAAAAACATTCGTCAGTGGGGTAAGAAAAATAAACCTTTCCCTTTGAAATAAGCGAGATTTGAGAGCTATATATTCAGTGAATAGCGACTAAATTTCGGTCTCTCGTTCCTCGCACAAAGCTATCGTATGTCAACAGAAGACTTGCAGTACTGTAGAATATCTTATGGACTGCTTTTATATCCTTTTCGGAGCTTGACAGCCCCATTTCCCATTCACTTTCATTGGAAAAGAGCCACATTCTGATGGAAAACTAATTTTGTGTTCCACGGATAAGAACAAGAAATCGAGATTTGAGCAACATTAGGGTGAAGAGGTAATGACTGAATTTACTTTTTGGGTGAACTGTCCCTTTAAATGAAAAATACACTGTACATGTTCAGATTCAATGTATAATGTAGAACGACAGGGACTGCGATAAACCTGCCTTACGATAAATCTCAGCTGGACGAAGTCATGTTTTCATAAAATGAGTGTGTTTTAATCAGTGTTGGGTGTAAAGCATTACTAAGTAATTAATTACTGTAATTAACTCACTTTTTCCTAGAAAAAAGTAATGGATTACTCTTATTTTTTAGTAATTTAATTACAGTTACTTCTGATGTAAATTTTGTTAAATGCTGTTTAGACTATAGAACAATTCTATATAAAACAATAGTGAATTTAAAATCAAAATTTAACATCTAATGTTTAAATTTATGTTTTCTAATTTAGCGCTGCCCCTTTAAATTCTTTGGCCAGTTCATGAATAATTTATGTGATTTTATATGATTTATTTGAAAGAATAAAAAGAACAGTTTCATGTCTATCCTTGTATTTTTCATCTGGTCGAGGTTGATAAGGGTTTTAGAAAGTAATTAGTAATAAGTACTTTTGAGAGAGTAATTAGTACAGTAATCTAATTACACTGTAGAAGATGTAATTAGTAGTTAGTATTTAATTACTTTTTTTAGAGTAACTTACCCAACATTGGTTGCAATGACGCCCTCGCATCCATAAACACGTTCTGACTGCAGAATCATCTCATCCATCACTGTGCCTCTGAAATATTACATAAAGACGAGATATTCATATCACTCATTACATCACTGAATATTTATGAGCATAAACATGCAAAAGGAACACGTACCACATAATAAATGCACAGATACATATCGTAACAGTAGAGTCATCATGTGGAGGAAAAAGCCAAAACTTACCTCGTCAGCGGGGCAATAAAAACACAATTAATCAGCATAAAAGAATGAATATCACGAAAACATGTCCGGGTCATACTTCACCCTCCCTCTATTTTTAAACCATTAAAATTGCTGCATTCTGACATTATTTTCATGAAAAATAAATACATTTTCCTTCAATTTCCTTTTTTGTAATTCCTATTGTTCTCAATAGCAGTTCTCATTAGATACTCATTACCGTTATACAAAAGACATTTTTACAGCAGCATAAATTAAATTAAGTGCATAAAATATGACTGTAATATAAAATTACAATTAAAATATATATATTTTAATTATATAAAATGTAATCATATTATGTATTATTTTATGTTTTAAATATTTAATATATTAATTAATTTTTTTGTATATTAATGTTTCTATTTTATATTAATATATTAATTTTTTATTATAAAATAAAATGTACATTTTAAAATATATGAAAAAAATAATACATTTAAATATAAAATTATTTCATTGTATTAGACTGTATATTTAATATTACATTTTATTTCATTTATTTAAATATATTAATAATATTTCTTTATTTTCTATGTACATATATTTTTTATAAAATAAAATAAAGCATATTTAATATATATATATATATATATTTATATGTGTGTGTGTGTGTGTGTGTGTGTGTGTGTGTATCATATTACATCATCACATTACATTAATGTGTCTCAGTTATGAGAATTTGGAAAAAGTTGAAATTTATGGGGACATGTGCTTATTATTCAATAAATAAAGGAAATTAAGCCTATTTATCAAACATTGGTGTTTTATATCATATTGCTGTTGACTGTTTTATGCCAAACAACACTGTTAAATTATTAAATAATTATATTTATTTATCACACATTATACGTTTGCACATATACAGTGAAATTCTTTTTTTCACATATCCCAACTAAGCTGGGGTCAGAGTGCAGGGTCAGCCGTGATACGTCACCCCTGGAGCAGTTAGGGTCAAGTGCCTTGCTCAAGGGCCCAACAGTGGCATCTTGGTGGTGCTGGGGCTTGAATGCCCGACCTTCTGATCAGTAACCCAGAGCCTTAACCACTGAGCCACCACTGCCCATCCTTGCCCATCCACAGAGGCTGTGTTAAACGCACAGCCTCTTATTGCTTTATTTAGCTATTTTGCAGTAGCTCATTCAGTTAGATTTTAGTTGTGGAATTATCAGTTTTTAAGCTTTATTTATACATCTTTACTCTGTGACTAGATGTGGCATGTGAAAATGCTCTCGTTATTGCGTTTAGGACTGCTTGCCATTCCAAACACAGACACAAAAGACGCCAGCAGAGATGAATGTTGTTTCTGACAGGACAGAAATGCTTCTAATGTGACTAGATATAAATGGTGCAGACAAGCCAGCGTCTGCGGCGCATTAGAATTGCGTTTATAATGGAATATTGAGTCCAGTATTGACCTGTTAATAATGCCGATGAACGAGGTCACCGATAGACTCATTATTGCTGACAGGAAGATCTAGTTAACACTTTTCTGAGAGCTACCAAGCATGGAAATGTAGTGAACAAAAATGAATGCAAGCTATTTTATTCTGACTGTGGACCATTTGTGTTCTGGCCACTTATGTCCCCATATATTAATCGTTTATGTTTTCATATATATTGGATAAAATATTAAACTCATTTATTTTTAAGATGGAACCATACTGAGGGGCCAGGAGTCACGAGTTCAAATCCAGGGCATGATGAGTGACTCCAGTCAGGCTTCCTAAGCAACCAATTGGCCCGGTTGCTAGGGAGGGTAGCGTCACATGGGTAACCTCCTCGTGGTTGCTATAATGTGGTTCGGTCTCAGTGGGGCGCGTGGTGAGTTGTGCGTGGATGCCGTGGAGAATAGCGTGAAGCCTCCACACGCACTAGGTCTCCGCGGTAACGTGCTCAACAAGTCACGTGATAAGATGCGCAGATTGACTGTCTCAGACGCGGAGGCAACTGAGATTCGTCCTCCGCCACCCGGATTGAGTCACTACACCACCACGAGGACTTAGAGCACATTGGGAATTGGGCATGCCAAATTGGGAGAAAAGGGGAAAAAAAAAGAAAAAAAAAAGATGGAACCATATTAGTTTGGTTCAACTTTCTTGTTTGGGAATATTGTTTTAATTGTTAATTAATTTATACGTTTTTGCTATGACCATTCTGTTTTCCTATATATAAACTTTTCTAGTATAATCTCCCCTTAACAAACAAAATCTAGGTTTGGTAAATTGGGTAAATTATTCAAACAATTAATCCACTACAAATGACTAATTACTCTACAATTGTAATCAGAATACTTTGCTGGTTACTTTGTCAGAAAAGTAATCACTTCATTTTTAAGATACTTATAAAACACTTTTCACCGAAACATTTTTATTTTTTCACTGAACTAATTCAAAACAATGTGTTTATTTCGTCTTTGTTCATTGTCGCACACCATCTTCGGTCACAGGAACACAAACAGAGGTACATATATGAATGCATATTTTAAATGTACTATAAATAAATAATATTATTTTATAAATATATGTAACCCAAGTAATGCAATTAAAAATAATTACCTTAATTGAAAATCAGTAACTGTAATCTGATTAGAGGTCGACCGATATATATCGGTTTTACCGATTAGTCTGCACCGATGGTTGTTCTTCAGAACTAACGGTTATCGGCAAAAATCAACGGTAATAGTTGCCGATAGTTTTGTTTGTTTGTTTTATTCAAGACTGATGACAGTGTTCAGGTTGAGGGAGGTTAAATTTGTTACATTACGTTTTTTAAAAAAATGAGCGCTCTGTAGGGGTTTTGTTGTTAACAAGAAATAAATTAATCATAATTTCATGTTCATGCTCATGTTGATTTTGACTGAGGGTGTCCCTAAAAGGAAAAAGTTGGACAATTGTGCAAGCGATTGCTGATGATGTATTGTTGAAAATTACTGGTCATACAATTTTTTTAGCTGATTTTTTTTTTGGGGGGGGGGATTTTTTTTACCCTTTTTCTACCAATTTGGAATGCCCAATTCCCTATGCGCTCTAAGTCCTTGTGGTGGCGTAGTGATTTGCCTCAGTCCAGGTGGCGGAGGACAAATCCCAGTTGCCTCCGCATCTGAGACAGTCAACCTGCACATCTTATCACGTGGCTTGTTGAGCGTGTTGCCACGGAGACAGCGCGTGTGGAGGCTTCATGCCATCCACCGTGGCAACCACGCTCAATTCACCATGTGCCCCACCGAGAACAAACCACATTATAGCGACCACGAGGAGGTTACCCCATGTGACTCTACCCTCCCTAGCAACCGGGCCAGTTTGGTTGCTTAGGAGACCTGGCTGGAGTCACTCAGCACACCCTGGGATTCGAACTAGTGAACTAGTGAACTCCAGGGGTGGTAGCAAGAGTATTTTACAACTGAGCTACCCAGGCCCCCTTTTTTTTTAGCTGATTTGACAATCGCTACTTTACACTGTACACTTCAAAATAAGAGTCCCAAATGATGTCTTTAAAAGTTCTGCGTTTGGCACCAATTCTTATTTTTTCCCAGGTATTATTGGGATTTTGGTTGCAATATAAACTGCATCTGGGATTTTATTTATTTTGGACACTCCATGTCTCTGTGCATTATACAGTTCGGAAAGACTAAGATTTAAAACATTCAATAAATCAATTTGAAAAACTATTGCGGATTAATCAGTTATTGGTCCTTTCCACCAGTTACATAGTTATTATATCAGCAAAGTCCAATATTGGTCGACCGATATACTCTACTTTTTGACTAAAAATGAATAAGATTACTGTAACTAATTACTTTGTAATCAGATTACACCCTGACCCACCACTGGTCCTTAATGACATCATAATTCTGTGTTGGTTTGTTTGTTTTTTTGTCACCTTAAAACATTCCATACTGTTGTGAATATTATAGCATAAAAAATTTAATTCTTCTACCGTGTAATTAGATTACTGTACTAATTACTCTGTGTGAAAAGTAATTGCATCACTTATTACTAATTACTTTCTAAAACCCTTATCAACCTCAACCAGCTGAAAAATACAAGGATAGAAATGAAACTGTTCTTTTAATTCTTTCAAATAAATCATATAAAATCACATAAATTATTCATGAACTGGCCAAAGAATTTAAAGAGGCAGCACTAAATTAAAAAAACATACATTTTAACATCAAAAGTTACATTTTGAACTAAACTAACTTCAAATTGACACCCTTATGTAAGATCACTCTCAATCCCTCACTGAACAGTGGCTAACGTTAGCTCTATATTTCCATCCTGTTAATTTTCTTGCCATTGTGTAAATAAATCAAGATATGATTAATAAAGTTTGTGTGCCTGAGCTTGACCACAGAATATTTCTGAAAGTCTAGTATATGCACTTTTATAAAAAATACTTCCTTAAATTACAACACAAGCATTTTCATTTTTAAAAAGTTGCAAAGTTCAAAAGGTACTGCATAACAGAAATGACCCTTACAACATCCCTGCAAGTATTTCTTTCAGTATCAGTCTCTGGATATAAAGTGACATAATATTCCCCTATAGGAAGGCATTAAATATCAGTCTTTCAAAGGGAAAAAGAAGTGCGGCACCTATAATATACGTGCCGGGATTGCTGAGTAAGTTATCTGGGACACGTTTGAAAGCCCATCAGAAGTCTCTGTTAATTCCTCACGCTGGTATAAAGTTGGGAAACTTCGGCTTCAGTGTGACGGATTTTCAGAGGCTCAGGAAAAGTAATGGAGCCTTTAATAATTTATGATAGTCTTTTAAAAGTACTCGAGTGCACCCTGATTCCCCTGACATTTAATTTGTCTGAAAATCATTGAGCGTGCAAGTCTGATTATCTCAAAGACTCCCACCCATCTGCAGATCTGCACTTTCACCATCACTGAACATCTGAAGATCTGTCAATATCACGACCGCAGGGGTAACCATCAGAAAATAATGATGCATCTGATCAGGTTATGTTTGTACCTGTACAGGTTTCTTCTGCTCACTTTGCTGAACAATGTAATGTGGATAAATGAATGAATCTCACGAAACCAGTCAAGAAAAGAGCCAAATTTTACCCCAATGTCAAAAGAAAAAGAATAAGAAATTATATTTTGCATAAAAATGAAGCCTAAAAAAAAAATAATCACCATGACACCACTTGATGAACAGTCATTAGAAAAAGTAGTTCCAAAAGGTTGAGTTAGTTGTAAGTAGAGCTCTAGCATCATTTGTTTGCAGACACCGCTTCCTATGAAATGTTCGTATCTAATGTAATGGCATGAAATGACAAGTGTGACTTAAGTGTACAGATACTTTTTGGGGCCACTATATATATCAAAATACCATGGCATTGGTCTGATACTATTGCTGAACCATACTGCCATTATGCTTTTGGAAAGTGATATATTGTGATTTTTGCAGCCATGTGGGAAAAAACAGCAATCCAATACCAGCCAAATCGAAATCTGTGTCTGTACTGTAAATTGCAGATCATGTAATTAATATTTGCATTGATATATTTATTTTTAGTGGATCATTTAAAAATACCCTCTTAAATATTGTGTGTGTGTGTGTGTGTGTGTGTGTGTGTGAGAGAAAGAGAGAGAGAGAGAGAGAGAGAGAGAATAAATGATTTGTGAAATCAGTAAGTGAACTGAAAGTATGAACTATATGTTATATATATATATATCACAATTTTAGGTACAACCTACAGCCGATATAAGCCCGTGATGATATATGTGTCCCTGCTGAATGATACACGGGTCGTTTGGAATGCATTTGATTGTAAATGAGTCGTGAAATGGAAATGGTGGTGTTTAATGTAGAGTAAAGAAGTGGGAGTGTGCTCAACTCTGACCTGAGAGACAATGACATTGAGTCGTTTCTTATGGTGTGAAAGATGCAGCTGTGTCCAAATAGCGCCTCCAAGCGGTAAGATGATGTAATTGGGTCTATTAAGGCCTCCAGAGATGATGTAAGACTTTATTCTGAATGAGTTTACTATATTTGAATCCTAGTTTTAACAGTTATTGTCATTAAATGTACATACATAATTCCTCTGTAACATATCTTAATGTTGATTCTGAACAGGTATTTCAGTGTACCCATACCAGCATAAGACATGACTGATAGGGAATGTGCAGTATGCACAGGCAGGTTGGCACTTGATGGTTATCGTGATGATGATGTAATAGTGATGTGATGATGGTACTGATGATGATGATGAAGAAGACATGAAGGTTATGATGGTAATGATGATGATGATGATGATGACGATGATTGTGGCAATAATATAATGAAGATGGTGCTAATGTCATGATGACAACGACATGATGTTATGATGGTAATGATGATGGTGAGGTGATAGAGATGGTGCTTATGTGATGATGATGATGACATGATGGTTATGATGGTAATGGTGGTGCTATCTGAATGTGATGATGATGATAGATGGTACAGATATGATGATCAAGTCAAGTCAAGGCAATTTTATTTCTAAAGCACATTTAAAAACAACAAAAGTTAAACCAAAGTGCTTATGATGGTAATGGTGATGATGTAATGTTGATGCTGATATGATGATAATGGGGCTGATCATGATGTAATGTTATGAAGCTGATGATGATGTGCTGGTGATGATGAGGCGGATGGTTATGATTGTGATGTGATGAAGATGGAACTGATGTAATTAAGATGATGATGATGACATGATGGTTATGATGGTAATGTTGATGATGGTGGCAATGAAGTGATGATGATGGGGCCGATGGTTATGATGGTGATGTGATGAAGACGGTAGTGATGTGATGCTGAAGTTATTGAAGAAATGATGGTTATAATTGTAATGGTGATGATGATAAAAACATGATGTTTATGATGTGATGATTGTGGCAATTATGTAATGAATATGGGGTTGATCATTTTGATGGTGTTCATTTGATGAAGATGGTACTGATGTGATGTTAAAACTGACATGTTGGTGATGATGATGTAATGGTGATGATGATTCTGAGTATGATGATGATTGTGAGCATGATGACTGTGATGCCAATAATGTGATGGTAATGGTAAGTATGATGATGGTGCTGATGTGATGATGTGATAGTGATGGTAAGTATGTTGATGGTGATGAAGATATGATGGTTATGATGGTAATGTGATGTTGGTGCTGATGTAATGATGATGGGGCTGATGGTTATGATGGTGATGTGATGAAGATGGTACTTACGTGATGATGACGACAATATCATGGTTATGATGGTAAATTAATGGTGATAATGTTATGATGATGGCAGTTATAGTTTTGATGTTCAGGTGATGAAGATGGTATAGATGTGATGATGAAAGCATGATGGTTATGATGGTAATGGTGATGGTGTGGTGTTGATGCTGATGTAATGATTATGAAGGTGATGTGATGGTTATGATGGTGATGTGATGAAGATGGTACTGATGTGATGATGATGATGATGACGGTAAGACGGTTATTATGGTAATGGTGACGTTGGTGGCAATGAAGTGATGATGATGAGGCAGATGGTTATGATGGTGATGTGATGATGATGGCATGACGGTTATGATGGTGATGTGATGAAGATGGTAGTGATATGATGATGAAGATAATGAAGAAATGATGGTTATGATGGTAATGGTGACATTGGTGGCAATGAAGTGATGATGATGGGGCTGATGGTTATGATTGTGATGTGATGAAGATGGTAGTGATATGATGATGAAGATAATGAAGAAATGATGGTTATGATGGTAATGGTGATAAAAACATTGTGATTATGATCATAATGGTGATGATGAGATGAATATGAGGCTGATCATTTTGATGGTGTTCATGTGATGAAGATGGTTCTAATGTAATGCTGATGCTGACATGATGGTGATGATGATTGTGAGTATGATGATGTGAGTATGATGTGATGATGATGATGATGATGATGTGATAGTGACAGTAAGTATGATGATGATGATGACGACATGGTGGTTATGATGGTAATGTGATGTTGATGGTGGTGCTGATGTAATAATGACGGAGCTTGTGGTTATGATGGTGATGTGACGAAGATGGTACTGGTGTAATAGCAATGATGATGGTGATGATGTCAATCTCACCTCTGCATGATAAGCGCAAGTGTTAAACCCTTTTACAGGTTGTTTCTGTTATTCTTAATAACCGGATCTCTGTAGAGTCTGAACTTTGTTTCTGCTGTTCGTGTGAAACTCCTCTATCAGCAAGTTTCTGTTTATCGTCTGCAGGCCTGAAAATAGTACCAGACCTTCATGAGATTCCCTGAGCCCTCATAACTGCAAATTTAAAAAAAAAAAAAAAAAATGCAAATTAGTCATTAGTCGGCACTGAGATATTAACATTGTGAGGTTTATTAATCTTCCAGATCATTTTTAATGATGGCAATTATTTTCGTCTGAAGGTTAATCATTTGCTGATTAAATCAACCTGAGTCAGATTTTTATTGGACTGTGAGGTGACGGTATCATAACATATCTCCCTCCTGTATGAAATATGTTCATATTTTGATCACTGAACAAATCTGTTATTTATATGAAGCATTGCCAGTCTGTACATGGGTCATTGACAAATAAGGTTGTCCGAAGGGATGAAAATTAGAAATATTAAAAAAAAATCTGGTTAAAAACACGTCAAGTTCCTAGACATCTTTGAGTTCATATTGTTTTTACAAATTGTTTGAAAAACATTTAAAGCATTTTGTAAAAAAAAAAAAGAAAAAAAAAGAATTGCATTTGTAATGTATTTTTGAATAATTTATTAGATGCGGACAAAAAGTACCATAAACGATTAGTAAAAGCATTTTTGGAATACTTCTCCAGCACACTTTAAATTTCTGTTGTATTTATTCACCATAATGTTGTTTTCTTCAGTAGACCAAAAAATAAAGAAGAATGAAGCCCTACTGGTCATGTATTTTCATTACATCAGAATGGGTGCTGGAGTTTTCAAATAACACAAATACGCCAAAAACTAGAATGAAAACATCATGAAAATAGTTCATACCACTTGTGAGTTATTTATATACATCTTCTGAAGCCATATGATGGCTTTGTGTGAGGAACGGACGTTAAAAATCGTTATTCGCCGTTCGTTCACTTTTAGCGCGCTTTTTAGAGTTTGTGAGAAAACGTGAACGAACGTTAAGGTTATGAAAACGTTACCAGTAATTAATGACTTAAATTTCGGTCTGTTCCTCACTGAAAGCTACATATGGCCTCAGAAGACTTCCTAGTAATAGCAATCCAAAGTATTTCAGTTTGAATCCTGCTGAAATGTAATCGAATTTGGGGCAGCGGTGGCTCAGCGGTTAAGGCTCTGGGATACTGACCAGAAGGTGATGAAAGATGCCACTGTTGGGCCCTTGACCCTACTGCTCCAGGGGCACCATATCATCGTATCATGGCTGACCCTGCGCTCTATGTGAAAAAAAAAAGAATTTCACTGTATATGTGCAAATGTATAATGTGTGACAAAAATAAAGGCTTCTTCTTCTAAACAGCAGGCTATGAGCAAAGTCTTTCTAGCAAGTCAGTCCACTGTCGGCCATCTTTGGAACGCTCTCGGGAGGGCATTTCCAGTCATGCCAGTGCAGCTCCTATCGACTTAAATGGGAAAAGAAAGAAATCTCCTAAACGGTTGGTCAATATTACGATCAAATGACATATTTAAAATCAGCAGTAAAATCTGACAACACCGGCATCATAAATTGTGCTTCTTTACCTCAGATCACGAAAAAATCCCCCAAAATTTTCTCGGCTTGTATAGCTAATGTGCATGTGCGTTGTTGAGTTGATTGACAGGTGATGTCTGAATCTAAAAGGTGATTGGCTCTTTTACCAGGAAGGCGGGACTTCCTGTCTACATCTGTTGACCGTTGGGTGTTCCAATTTCTCCCATTCATTTTAATAGAAGTGGCCTGTCTCTGCTAAATAATCTCTGCTATGAGTCTTGTTTGATAAGAGCGCCCTTTGCTGATGACCAGATACATGTAAAACATTTCTGTTTGAAACTACATAGATAACAAGCAACAAAAACAGCAAAAATGTCTTAATTTTTTTAAGGAAAGATTCTATATCAGTTGGAACAAACGACTTCTTATATTAGCATTTAACTCCAAATTCAAGTTCCTGAAAATGTCAGGTAAAGGTATATCTTAATGTGCACATGCTAAAAATGAAGTAGCATCTTATTTGCTGCTTTAAAGATAATTCTGAAGTCAATTAATGACAGTTCGAATCTTCTCACGTTTCTCAAGAGATTTTGCTAAAGCACAAGACATTTTACTCCAGTGAATGAAGGCAAAGAGTTTGTGTAATTTTGTCAGAACAGAGACACATTCAAAAAATATTTTGATTGACAGGTGATAATCTGAAACATTAAAACATTGAATTACTACAAATCACAACACTAACTTCATCCCTTAGACACTTTATCTCATAAAGACAAACTCTTTACTGTTTTAAAACTTCAAATCATTACAACTCAAAGCTCTAAAACTGCTGAAAATTTGAAGCCATAATTCTCATTTCAAATTCTCAATTCAAAATTTCAAAATGATTGCTTTTGTAACTTAATTTGAAAAGCATACACATTCTTTGTACGTTTGTTAAGCAAAGCTTTAGTCCACTTTTAAAGGGATAGTTCAGCGAAAAATGAGCATTCTCTCATCATTTACTCACCCTCATGCCATCCCAGATGTGTCTGCCTTTCTTCTGCTGAAAACAGAGATTTTTAGAAGAATATTTGAGCTCTGTTGGTCCATACAATGCAAGTGAATGGTGACCAGAAATTTTAATCATAAAAAAGTAATTAATAAGACTCCAGTGGTTAAATCCATGTCTTCAGAAGTGATATGATAGGTGTTGGTGAGAAACATATAAATATTTAAGCCCTTTTTTGCTATCAATCTTTACTTTCACCTTTGCATTATTCTTCTTTTGTTTTTGGTGATTCACATTATTCGTGCATATCGCCCCCTAATGGGCAGGGAGGAGAATTTATGCCAAAAAAATGACTTAAATATTGATCTGTTTCTCACCCACACCTATCATATCTCTTCAGAAGACATGGATTAAACCACTGGAGTCTTTTCTGCTGCCTATATGTGCTTTTACTGGAGCTTCAAAGTTTTGGTCAACATTCATTTGCAGATGTTCTTCTAAAAAACCTTCATTTGTGTCCTGCAGAAGAAAGAAACTCATACACATATAGGATGGCATGAGGGTGCGTAAAAGGGTTTTGGGTGAACTATCCCTTTAAGTGGTTTATAAAGTAAGTCAATTCTTCAGAATAAAGCCATCACACAAAAAAAATTGCCATTATACAATCAGATGCATTGAAACACTAGTCACATTCCCGAAACCAAGGTGCTTGATTCTGTCATAAGAATTGTCCCAGACAATTACAAAGCCATACAAACACTAACCAAAAGAACGAAATCAATAAAACAGCAACAAAACTAAATGTATAAGCAACTTCATCAGCTTACGAACATCAAATCACACAAAACTAGTACAACAGACGACAAACAAAGATTTATGATTTTGTCCAATTAGTCAAAAATCACAAACATTAAACCAAAGATAAAAAGCTGCCTTCGGAAAACAGAATAAGGCAAAACTCCCAGCAAATCTACATGTAGAATGTAGAGTCGCATTCATTTATGCATTTGCACTAAGGTAAACGGTGAACTTTAGACTCTTTATATCAACTCTACCAAAATGCATTTAAATATCTCACTACAATTATATCACATCATTATAACCCAACATGACTATATATTTCATATGTCCTCTGATGTACCACAATTTGAGAAGATTTTTTTCTCTAAAACCCAATATCAAATCAAAGGCTACAAATTAAATGTTGCACAATTCACCAACTCCACTAAGGGTGATCCAAGATATTGTATTTCTATACTTGGATTCCTGGAAAAGACCAAAAAATATATATGTAGTGCTTTTTTAAAATATTAAGATTACTATTAAGATAAGGCTGGAAAGTATGTGAACAGCTGCACACATGCAAAGGCAATACAACACAAAATATGAGACTATACTAAATGGGCATTTATCTGCACATGGAATGTGTGAATATAATTGTGATTAGAAACAGAATATTGACATATGATGTTTCGTTTCATGGTCTGCAGAGGTGAACAAACTCCACTTTCATTTAGTTGACGCCTGATTATCAACTTTGAAAAGATCCTGGCAGTTTTAGTTCATTTTCTGCAGTCTGTTGGGGTTTTTGCACTGGTCATTTCTAAAACAAACTATAAATCCTCTGTCATCGTATATGAACGATGACGGATCGATTATCATGCAGCATGTATAACCAACCTATCAACATAACCAGACCCTAAATTACTAGCACATTATCACTCACCTGAAATACTTTAAGATAATCCTGAGTAATATTCCATAAAACCTCGTCAGTTTATTTTCAAACCTCTATTCGGTACATTTACAACATCCTAAAACCTTCACGACAACATTAAATGTACAACAAATTAAAATAAAGGCAAAATGAAAAAGAGATTAAAGGTGACTTAATATTTCTATAAATAAATTAAATGGCAGTGCTCTTGAGAACTCAAGTGTTGCTGCTAGAGTCAGATGGGTAAATCTGGATTGAAAAGTGAAGCGAAGTGGGATCTGTTTCCTGTTCACACTGAGAATCGAGAGCAAAAGTGGAAATTAAGACTTAAATCTGTCTCTTAAAACTCCAGAGGGCCGAGGTCGCCGAAATCGCAGTCGAACAGCTCGCTGATGCCCTCGTGCTCCTTCAGACCAAAGTGGTAATCCTGGTTGTGTGGGGGCGAGAGGCAGATGAAACTGTCCAATGGGAGGCCGAGCCCATCCAACGCCCCGCCCCGCTCAAGCAGGAAGTCAGAGTCCAACGGAGACAAGTCGAAATCCGGCATCTCACAGATGCCAGAAAACGGATCAGAGTCCAGAAACGAATCTGAAAACAGAAAAAGTGATTTGTTATTGCGTAATCAGACTCTTTAATGTTAAGAAAGTACAGTACCTAAGATTTGGAGATCTACCGAAGAGTACCATTTAAACAATTATCATTTAGGCTAGGTCTACATTAATCCGGATACATTTGAAAACGACATTTTCGTTTTCGAACCGCTCTCCATCCATACTGCCGTTTTCAGGTGTTTTCCAAAAGTTGCTCGTCCACACTGAAACCGCTTGAAACCGAATGAAAACGCTTCAGTCCCCTTACTGCACATGCGAAAAACCGCCGTTGCATGCACGGCCTTAAACGCAATTGTCCTCGTGTTCTGTCGTCGGACACCAATTCCGATTAAACTTCCCGGTGCATTTGAAGGAATGCAATGTGAATTTTGTACAAAGTAACATTTATCTTTAACAACGCTATCAAAGTGAATACAGCGGCGCTATATCACGGGCTGCTATCTTGATTGTTTTGGTTGAATGGATAACATGACTGCGTCACATGACAACAACTACGTCATTGTTTTCAGTAAGGGTGTAACGATCCATCGATCTGGATCGATGCTTCGATCCAATAACCCAACAATCCAATGTTATCGATACAACGCGTAAATATTGCAATAGACATTTTTTTTAAGATGCACCTTTATTTTAATACTCTCATGTCAGCCACGTCCGTTCACATTTCCGTCAGGAGAAGAAGCAACCTGAATACATTCATTTGACTTTATGAGCGCTAAATAGCTTTCATGTGGGACAAGGATGTGCGCAGGGTCTGTGAAGAGAAATTGCACTCTGCTATCCGTGCACGCGAGTCAACCGAGCTTCCCGCGATAAACCCGAGCTCCAGTGACAGGATCAGTGCACGAGCATTAACTGGATGCTCCTTAAAATGTGAGCTCTTGTAATTCGGTCTTCCATTGATATCATTGCACATGTGACCCATTTGAATTTTACATGAGAATTTGCAATTCTCATTTTGCAAGTTTCCCCTTTTTCTCCCAATTTGGAATGCCCAATTCCCAATGCGCTCTAAGTTCTCGTGGTCGCGTAGTGATTCGCCTCAGTCCGGGTGGTGGAGGACGAATCCCAGTTGCCTCCGCGTCTGAGACAGTCAACCCGCGCATCTTATCACGTGGCTTGTTGAGTGCGTTGCCATGGAGACATAGCGCGTGTGGAGGCTTCACGCCATCCACCGCGGCAACCACGCTCAATTCACCATGCGCCCCACCGAGAACAAACCACATTATAGCGACCACGAGGAGGTTACCCCATGTGACTCTACCCTCCCTAGCAACCGGGCCAGTTTGGTTGCTTAGGAGACCTAGCTGGAGTCACTCAGCACGCCCTGGGATTCGAACTAGCGAACTCCAGGGGTGGTAGCCAGCGTATTTTACCACTGAGCTACCCAGGCCCCTGAGAATTTGCTATTTAAAAGTTCCATGGGGCAGTACAACCATCATGTGAAACGTCTTGACAACGCCGACATTCTGAACATCACTTAATGAGGGAAAGAGAAACACCTGCTCAGCTCCAGCATCAGTTATAAGACTTCACACATCTACACATCAACACCTTTACTAACATTTATCCCTGTTAACTGTAACAGAATTTTTCATTACATCTGTGGAAGTAAGAAAACCATGGATAGCACTGATAGTTGGAAACAAGTAATGGGTATGTAAGTACTTCGAATTGGATTAAACTGAAAAATTAGCTGTCATCAAACGAGTGATGATCACTTGTGTGTGACTTTATTTTTTATATTAATATCTGTATAATTTTTTTCAACATCTGAAGAACCTTATTTTGTTGTGGATGTCCCAATGTGGATACTAAATTTGCACTTTTCTGCTCAAAAAAATATTCAAATTATATTTTGGTTGCATTTGAGGGCAAAAAAAATAAATAAATTTGAATAATTTTATTGATTGTGTTGAATAGGCACATAATATCAGAATATCGATCGCAGGGCCCTGAATCGAATCAAATCGAAATCGTATCGCGGCAGACTTTGAAATATCGGCAAATATCGGATCGCAGGCCAAGAGAATCGATAAAATATCGTATCATGATGAAACGTCCGATTTACACCTCAAGTTTTCAGCAATATCCGTTTTCCCAGTCCACATTACAACATAAAGACACCGTTTTCAAATGTATCCACGGTACGGTTCGGTATTTGTCATGATAAAAAAAAATATTACTGCCAAATCCAAAGAATAGTCTATTTGGTAAACACTTCAACAGGTTTGCCCTTAAATAACAATCATTGTTTTACAACAGTAACCATAGTTTAACCATGGCATTTTAGTAAAAACATAGTAACCACAATATAAACATGGTTACTGTCATGGTTATAATATATAGTAAAACCATGGTTACTATATAGAAAATACAGTATTACTGTTATAAAACCATGATTAATTGTATCAAAACCATGATTTATGCTCAGAAAACCATGGTGACAGCAGTCATGGTTACTACAATATTACTATAGTAAAACCATGGTTAATTTTCGTCAGGGTCCTTAATTTTCTCTAATTACTAAATAAACATTTTAACTTAATACCCGCACTAATATGCTACATGCATCAACACAAAGTGCACTTCAAACTCATCTCAACATATATTCAATATTCAGAAGCTGTACATCACCATAGAAGGAATAACCTTGCTATTAGAATGCATACGAGAAGAGACGTTGTGATAATGCTGCTCGAGCATTTTAATAATACGTGGAAATCCCACATGAACACCCCAAGCACTTTAGTTAATGTTTCATGTCTGTTGAATTAGCACTGAGTGCCTGCTTAAAAATGGACGGGAGTGTGTGCAGTTTCGGCTGTTTTCTTTCCCTGGGTGATGTCGGCATAAATGATTAATCATGAATCAATGTATTACTACAACGGCATTTTAATGCCATTAATCAAAGTGCATTACTGACGCTCACGATAGATTACATTTGCGCAAGGAAACAGGAAGAACTTGTGTGCGCGTTTTAAACCCTCACGCACATTATTGACATGTACTACCAGTATACGGCACTCGTGCCGAGCGATGTCTGCGAACAGTGCCTGTTTTGTAAACGCTTTTTGACCATCGCTGTTGTAATTGACTGCAAAAAGAAAATGTTCCCAGGAAGGGGAATCGCAGCGGGCTTCTCTATCAGCGGCTCGTTTTCTCCGCTTGCCATTTTCAACAACACACAACGCTTGCAAATTTAATAAATACTTTTGAATCCAGAAATTACACTGCTTGCATTGCTTTTGTTTATTTATGAAACATATAGTTAGCATTTTAGCTGTGCACTCACAGAATGACGCAGACACACACCAATGCAGAACTATAAATGCAAACCAACGCGTTGGCCAATACGCGGAGCATACGCCGTAGGTTCAACGAAGAAGTATAAATCAGCCTTATTTAGTTAAGGTTTACATTTATATTTTTTTCCTTAAATATTTTATGTGGCCTTAACATTTCCAGTATAATTAAGATTCTCATTTATTTTAATTTTGTTTTCTTAATATTTTGTGGATTTACCTTTAAAGTATATTTAAGATTTATTTAAAGATGTATATTTATATTTAAAATTTAGGGTTAATTAATGTTTTTACATTAGGATTTAACATTTACAGTTTAATAAAAGATTTATATTTAAGACTTACATTTATATTTAAAAAAAAAAAATGTAATGTTTAAAGTATATTTAAGATTTATTTTAAAAATATATATTTATATTTAATATTTAATTTTGTATTTTAGGATTTACAGTTTTTAAACAATTTTTATAAACATTTATATTTAATTTGAACATTTCCAGTGTACTTAAGCCTTACACTTTAATATTTTTGGTGGATTTAACATTTAAAGTATATTTAAAATGTATTTTAAGATGTACAGTATATTTATATTTAACATTTAGTTTAATATTTAATATTTACACTTTTTTTATTTATATTTGGATTTAATATTTACAGTATAATTAAGAATTATGATTTATATTTAATTTAATTTTAACTTACATTTATATTTAATATGTTTTCCTAAATATTTGTAGATATAACATTTAAAGCATATTTAAGATTTATTTTTAATATGTATATTTAGACAACATTTATATTTCAGATTTATATATATATATATAAATATATTATAATGCTTTCTCATATACAGTATGTTTTTACTAAATATTTACTAAACCATAAATGTATAAAAAATAAAAATTTATTTAGGTAAAACTGACAAAATGTGATTGTTTGTGCCATTTAATTTACATTCAGCACCCCATTCCCCCTAAGCTTATGAAAATGCATAGGACAAACCACAAACAAACAAGACATTGACTTTAATAAAAGCTACATGCATACAAACCTGAGTCAGTACCCAGAGGCAGAGGTGAGGAGCTAGGGAGCGTAGATGGCGTTGATGTCACTTCCTGTGAAGCAGGGTCAGGCTGAGGGGGGCTCTGATGGGATGTTTTCGCAGGACTACAATCAGTGACAGGACTACAAACCCCAGAACTGTCCTCAGGACACAGAAACACATCGATCGGACCGTTGGAGCTCTTTAGAGAGATCTGGTAACCCTGTAATAGAGAGAGAAGAGGATTTTAACACGTTTAAGAGACAAGGACATTAAAAAGTATTTACTGGACATATGTTTTGCTCACCTCACTGGGTTCAGACACCTGCATCTGTGTTTCTGGTGGAGCTCTGATCACCATGATGATCTGATCTGGAGGATCCACAGTGTTACGCAGGTCTTGACATCTGATGTAGGTCAGCTTGACATTTTGTTAAAGATCATAAAATTGACCTGACAACCACACCTGGAGTCGCAAGTTCGAATCCAGGGTGTGCTGAGTGACTCCAGTCAGGTCTCCTAAGCAACCAATTGGCCTGGTTGCTAGGGAGGGTAGAGTCACATGGGGTAACCTCCTCGTGGTCGCTATAATGTGATTCGATCTCGGTGGGGCGCGTGGAGAATAGCGTGAAGCCTCCACACGCACTAGGTCTCCGCGGTAACGCGCTCAACAAGCCACGTGATAAGATGCGCGGATTAACGATCTCAGATGCGGAGGCAACTGAGAATCGTCCTCCGCCACCCGGATTGAGGCGAGTCACTACGCCACTACGAGGACTTAGAGCGCATTGACAAATTGGGGAGAAAAAGGGGAGAGAGAAAAAAAAAAAGGATCATATAATTGACACGTACAGATACAAGCATTAACAATAAAACTAATTATTAATTACGTTCCTGGATTCGTTGTGATGATAACGACCTTTGTTAAAAATTTCAACCTGAAATGTTAACAAAAACAGCAACACAAATACTGTCTTAGATCAGTCAGACATTGAGGTGAAGGATATTTCTTGTTATGTGTGTCCTCTTTGAGAAGCCGTAGTTGTAGGCTGGATTTATTAATGAGATCATCAAGTTTCTCCTCCGCCTCCGTCAGTTCAGATAACTCTCGCTGCAGCTCCTGAAATCTCGCCACAGACGCCCCGTCTATACGATTACCCCTGAGATACACACACATGAACAGACAAAACATGACACACTGCAGTTTCCCTACTGGAAGAAATCTGCTGCAATTCACAGTTAATCCTGAGAGAAGTCAAATGTGTTTGGAAACAAAACAACGTGACCATGGTAAGATGCACAATGCCACGAAAAGATTGTAGAAGTTAAATCAATCAGTTTCCAGTTTCAAAATCCAACGCATGGGAGACAGAAATTCTCAAATCAATCATAATCTCACTCAGTTTACAAGCATTATTGATGAAGTGATGGATTATTATCAATGCAACTGTGTTGAAAGAACAGCGATATGAAAAGAAATGAACAGCTCAGTTAAGGAGGCAGCAAAAATGAAAGCAGAGAAGAGGATGTTTCGCTGTAGGTTGAAGTGTTTACAGCGACCTAGTGATTAGATGATTAAATGGCAAAAATGTGGCCATTTTGAGATTTGCAACAGCCGATAACTTTGAACACTTAGTTAATGAACAGAACCTTGTCAGTGGACAATAAACAATTTCTGTTTTTAATTTTTGATGAATTTTGAGTAAATATTGTGTAAAACAAGTGTTCATTTCATTTAAATTTCGGCAATTTTGTGTACATTTTATTTGCTATCAAAAATGTGAGCATTTAAAATTCAATTAAAACTATACACTAAACTGAATATTAAATTAATTGATCAAATCAGCGTTATAAAAATATTATATTATTACATAATGATATTACATAGAGTAATTAGCCAATATTATATATTATGGATTATAATATCATAATTATTAACTGTATATTACGATATTAACTATAAAGTGTATATAAATGTTATATAAACTGAAAATAAACAATATTGTTACAGTGTTATTACATAATTATTATATCATATATTATACACTGTAAACTGTATATAAACGTTATAAATCGGTATTACATAATTATTACATTATATAAATTAATAAGTCAACAATATATACTATATCATATATTATAGATTATTATATCATTATCGATATAACCTGTGTATGATATTAACTATAAAGTGTATATCAATTTGATAGACTGTATATTAATGATTTTGTTACATTGTTATTACATACTTATTATATAATTTATTATACACTGTGTATATAAACTATTTTATAATTTCAGCATTATCAATTGCTTATACTGTACTTTACTGTATATAAACATCAATATTACAGTCAATAAGCAGTCAATATTATATATAATGGACTATTATATCATTGTATATATAAACTGTACATTATATTAACTATAAACTATATATAAACAAATATTGTTATATTGTGTTATTATTACATATTTATTATATCATATCAATATCATTATACATTATATTACTATACTGTATATTATGGATTATCCATATCACCTGTATTTTATGATATCGCATTGGAAACTGTGTATACATTTCACATTATATATTTGATATAATATTATACAGTATATTCATATAATATATAAAATATTATATATACTGTATAAATAATTACTTTATTTTATTATATATTACTTTAATATCATTAAACATTATATCAAAGCTTATTTATCATTGTATTATTATCCATATAAACAGTACATAAACTGCATTTTATGATATTGGCATTATAACGTGTTGCATATGCATTTTATATAGACTGTATATAAACTACTTTATATCAATATTATTACATAAATATTATAAAATATCATGCTATTTTATTATATATTATATACATTTTATATATTATTGATTATTATATTACTTTCCATAAACTGCATTTTACCATATATGCGTGATATCAACCATCCTGCACTGTAGATACTGGTATTAAAAAAGCCCATACTGTTCAAGCACTACTTACAGCCACTGAATGTTATTCTTGGACTTCTTGGAGATCAGGTGAATGCCCTCCAGGACGTTGGTGATGTCGTAGATGCGTCGTTTCTGGACGTCCAGCACCTGAGAGGCCCAGTTCAGATCAACCACTCCGTCAGGTGACTGAGCGAGCAGGTCCAGGAAGCGTTTGGTGGTCAGATTCAGAGATGTGTCATAGCGAGACTTCTCAGTAGCCAATTTAGGCACTACAAGAAAAACCAATTTTTTTAGTTTACATCATATAGGGTGTCTAATAACTTCATTAATTGATATGACATTGCCATAGATAAGTTTGTTTTGATGGTCTGTGCCTACATGACATGAGCTTCTTAAGGGGGTTGTACCTCTGGGTGGTGCGGGCGTGGCCGGAGGTGCTGGTCCATGTGAAGCAGGTCGGGACGTGCAGATGTACTGGTGATCACTGTCCAAATCTAATTTCCTCTTAACCTGAGGTCAAAGGTCACAAAGGAAACCATGTAATAAAGAGCCATTTTTGAAAGAGCAGCATGAACATTATAGCAAAAATGTCCTTTTGTGTTCATTTGGGTTTGGAACGACATGAGGCTGAGAAAATAATGACAGAATTGTCATTTTATGGTCACAAAACAATGACGCCATACATTATTGTTACAGAACCAAAAGGAGGCTGCAGTCGTACCGGTGGTCTGCCCAGGGTGGGTCTCCTGAGGTCGGGCAGATTTGTGGTGGTGGTGGTGGTGGTGGTACTGTGTGGGGTGGCAAACAGCAGTATGTCCCCCGCTGCAGTGCTGGCCATGTTGGGAGTGGAGATGATGACAATTTGATGATCTTCACTGATATCAATGCTGCCATTGTTCAACAGAGACTCAAAATCAGCCAACAGGTCCTCCGAGGTCTGACCTGATATGAAGCTCTCAGACATATCGGGGTTGAAACAGCAGGGTTAACTTGGGCTCTCTGGGTTTCTCTTCTGCCTTCAAGGCTTAGTGCATGGAAACTAATGGATGCTTTTCAAAAGATGAACCAATATTGCACATAAAACAGTGAGGATTGGAGTTTGAATGGTCGTATCAGCCATGTTCCACAAGGTTTCATACATGAAGACACAGAATGCATGAGCAGCATTTTAAAAACCGGTTTTGATTGAATATGGGAGTCTCTCAGCCAAAACAAGCCAATATCTGGGTCAACAGTTTGTGAAACAAAAATGGCAACTTTACAGTGAAACTTCACATTAAAAAGCTTAAAGTAAGGCCATGCATGTTATTTATAAACCTGAAAGATTTAGCACACCATAAGCATGACCATATTTGAGTTGTGTGTCCTTTGTTTATGGAAGTGCTATTGAAAATGGCTGAGAAGCATAACATGTATTGGTGTATAATAAATATCTGAATATACACAAATTGCAATGCAATTTCAATCTTTAAAGTGCATCAAAGGAAAAAATAATTCAGAATAAAATTCAGAAGATATTTTAACACAGTTTCTTAGATGTATATATATATTACATGTTACTAAACTTGCTATAAGTGCGTGATTATATGGGTAAACAGGCTTTTTAGACAGAGTAAATATAACAATTTAACCCGAACCGGATGCAGAACAAAGCCAAAGTCCAGGTTCTCTTCTCATCTGATACTTAAATCCAAAATATCCTCCGCTTTTGTCCTTTTTAATCACTCCACCCAGGAAGTATTCTCATTTAACGCCAAATAATACTTAAAACTTCACTTTTTAAGTGCATAAATCCATTGAGAGTGAATGATAAAAGAGGTCCGACTGTCCCCACGCGCCGGTGCGGCCGGAATCACTTTTGTTATTGTTGTTTTTTGTTACAGCTGATCGGAACCTGCTCAAAGGGTTTACGCGCCAAATCTTTTTTGCCGCGAAACTGGCACGTGCCGGCCTGACGCTCGCTGATTGGCCGGGAGGGTAGGTCCCTAGTAACTGACGTCAGAGTTCTCAGGATGTTCATTGGCTGGAGCGGGTGTCTTTCAAAGGCGTCGCGTTTTCTTTTATTTTTTGTTTGATCTTTTTCAAAGATGAGTTGATTGAATGGAAACTTACATTCCCACCCACGTCTTTGGATTTATTAAAGTTGTTTCATGATTAATGCTGAGAGAAAAACAGTGTCGTTGTGAAACAGGCATTGATCAGATGGACATCATGTCATTATTTGCATGTATAGCTTCATAAACGTGTTTAATTGCTTAAAGGTGCACAGTGTGAAAATGCACAATTCACAGTCAGCCATGAGTACTTAAATCAATGAGTGAAAGTGTCCAGTAACAGGACGGTTACTGAGATTAAGTGAGTAGTATTGGGCTGGTCATGTGATTCAAAAATGGCAGCCCCCATGTGTGGACCCTCTCCATGTAGAATAAAACAGCTTTTATAAGGTTACTGATATGACTGGAGACTTCATTTTAATGTGAGTACATTAAAGGTACAGTTCATTTCGTAAGGAGTACAGCTTTTTTTTTTAATGAGGAAAAAATTACTTAGTGCACCTTTAAGATGTCTGTTCTGTTTTTATGAATCTATATCTCCTTTTGTGTTAATTGTTGTGTTTTGTGTTGTAATTTTTTTTATTATTTAGTTGTTTTATTATTGTTATTAAGATATAATCTAAATGTTTGTGTTGTGTTGTGATATTTTATTTAAATAGTAAAAATATTTTTGTGTTATATTGTATTTTGTGTTGTTAATTTGATATTTTTATTTATTTTTGTTATTGTTTTTAAGTTTTAATCTACATTTTTGAGTTTTTTGTTGTGATATTTTATTTAAATAATAAAAATATCTTTTGTTATATTGTGTTTTGTGTTGTTAATTTGATATTTTTATTTTGTTTTGTTTTGTTATTAGGTTTTAATCTACATTTTTCTGTTATTTTGTTGTGATATTTTATTTAAATAAATATTTTTGTATACTGTGCTTTGTGTTGTTATGTGGTTATTTTTATTTAGTTTTTGTTATTGTTATTAAGTTTTAATCTACATTTTCTGTTGTTTGTGATTTTTATTTTAATGATAAAATATTTTGTGTTATATTGTGTCCTGTGTTGTTATTTTGTTATTGTTTTTTTTATTTAGTATTTGTTTTGTCATTTTTATTTAGTTATAATATAAATTTGTGTTGTGTTGTTTTATTTATTTTTCATAAAGTTTGTTTTGATAAAATAATTAGGCTAATATATTTTTGTGGTTTATTTTGTTCATTTTATTTAGTTGTTGTTTTGTTATTGTTATTAAGATATAATCTACATTTTTGTCTTGGTTTGTTGTGATGTTTAATTTAAATAATATTTTTTTGTGTTATATTGTGTTTTGTGTTGTTATTTGTATTTAGTTTTTTTATTGTTATTAAGTTATAATCTACATTTTTTTTGTGCTGTTTTGTTGTGATTTTATATTTTAATAATTAAACAATGTTTGTGGTATGTTGTGTTTTGTGTTATTATTTTGTTGTTTTTGTTTGGTTATTGTTAAGTTATAATGTGCATTTTGATTTATTGATTTTTAATTATTTTTTAAAATAAAAACAAATAGGCTAATCAATGTTGTGCGCTTTGTGTTTTGTTGTTTGTGAATTTTACTTTATTTTAATAAAAAGCTGTTTACATTTCACATACAATTTTACAAAACAATACTTATTGACAAATTATTGAAATTACTGAGGTTAAACAGATTTTAATGATGATGTCAGTGAATGCTGAAAACAAAAAATGTGCTTCTAATTAAATAAATATATTAATTTAATCTGTTCTAATCTGCTTCTAATTTAATTTCTTCTGTATGATATTCAGTTTTATTGGACATCATTGCAAAATATAGTTTTTATGAAATATTGATAAATTAGTGTTTAGAATTCAAGAAAGATTCAAAACAGATTTTATGATGAAATGTTGCTGTCGGGGAGGCAGCATAAACAAATAAACAAATAAATAAATAAATATAACTTTCTGTTGAATGTAAATCATTGGAATAAACCCCGCCCACTGCTGGCGTTATGAGCTGTGGAGCTTCAAGATGGCGCAGGCAATATTTGAGGTTCTGGAAGGTATAAATTCATACTTTTTTAAAAGGAAAAATTATCTAGGATATAAACAACATTAAATTAACATTTTACTCTTGCAGTAAAAATGCTTGCATGATTCCGCCGAACAGTTCCAAAAGCAATTTTTTATTGTTGTTTCGGTTCGTGTGAATGTCAGTTTGTTTTGGGTCATAAGAGGATAAATATAAGCATTTTTTTTTTTTAAATAAATAATATTAGCGCATTTTGGCGGTCAGTATTTTTCACTTTAATGCAAGTGAGCAGAGATTGATGTAGAGGAGGGAGGAAGAGCGATTGAAATAACAGCCGCGAGGGATCATGGCGGAGGGAGAGAGACACCCATGGAAAAGCCACAAAACACCTCACCGCTGTCTGATCTGATATATATATATATATATATATATTAAATTTAATATTACATCAAAAGACGATTTTACTGTTGTATAATGCATGCGCACTCTTGTTTACAATGTGAAAATTGTTTCCACACTTTTAAATTTTTTAGTGTTTGCTAGTGTTACTGAAATATTACTGCTCATTTAACTAAACATAGTGCCTGGTAGTATATGGTGCATTATAGTGTAATGTAGTATTATTTTATGAATTTTCATTTTTGTTTTGTTGATTCATTTACAAAAAAATTTACCAAAATTTACATTGTCATGTTTTTGGACATGAACCATGGTAATACCATGTAAACATGGTAAACGAATGTGTTAAACATTTAGTACCTCCCTGATCCCAGTTGGACATCTCTGAGATGTCTATTTAAGAGCGTTTCATCTGGAACGCATTGCATTCTAATTATTTACATCTGCTAAACATCTTAATAAGATCAGGTTTACAAACATTCTAAATCAGAAGCGTCTCAAAGACATCTGCTGAAGGGCTTATTGACATTCGAGAGGAAACATCTTCCCAGGTAGCACACAAACGTCTCAGAATGATCTGTTTAAGAGTGTTTCATCTGGAAAGCATCGCATTCCAATTAACATCTGCTAAACATCTTTATAAGATCAGGTTTACAAACATTCTAAATCATAAGCGTCTCAAAGACATCTGCTGAAGGTCTTATTGACATTCGAGAGGAAACGTCTTCCCAGGTAGCACACAAACGTCTCAGAGTTGTCTGTTTAAGAGTGTTTCATCTGGAAAGCATCGCATTCCAATTAACATCTGCTAAACATCTTAATAAGATCAGATTTACGAACATTCTAAATCATAAACGTCTCAAAGACATCTGCTGAAGGGCTTATTGACATTCGAGAGGAAACGTCTTCCCAGGTAGCACACAAACGTCTCAGAGTTGTCTGTTTAAGAGCGTTTCATCTGGAAAGCATCGCATTCCAATTAACATCTGCTAAACATCTTAAGATCAGGTTTACAAACATTCTAAATCATAAACATCTCAAAGACATCTGCTGAAAGTCTTATTGACATTCAAGAGGAAACGTCTTCCCAGGTAGCACACAAACATCTCAGAATGATCTGTTTAAGAGCGTTTCATCTGGAAAGCATCGCATTCCAATTAACATCTGCTAAACATCTTAATAAGATCAGATTTACGAACATTCTAAATCATAAGCATCTCAAAGACATCTGCTGAAGGGCTTATTGACATTCGAGAGGAAACGTCTTCCCAGGTAGCACACAAACGTCTCAGAGTTGTCTGTTTAAGAGCGTTTCATCTGGAAAGCATCGCATTCCAATTAACATCTGCTAAACATCTTAAGATCAGGTTTACAAACATTCTAAATCATAAACATCTCAAAGACATCTGCTGAAAGTCTTATTGACATTCAAGAGGAAACGTCTTCCCAGGTAGCACACAAACATCTCAGAATGATCTGTTTAAGAGCGTTTCATCTGGAAAGCATCGCATTCCAATTAACATCTGCTAAACATCTTAATAAGATCAGATTTACAAACATTCTAGATCATAAGCATCTCAAAGACATCAGTTGAAGGTCTTATTGACATTCGAGAGGAAACGTCTTCCCAGGTAGCACACAAACGTCTCAGAGTTGTCTGTTTAAGAGCGTTTCATCTGGAAAGCATCGCATTCCAATTAACATCTGCTAAACATCTTTATAAGATCAGGTTTAAGTTAACAAGTTTGTAAATCTGATTTTTTTAAGATGTCTAGTGGAGGTTCATTAGAATGTGAAGTTTTCTAGATGAAACAATAATTCTAATAAGACTTGTATATCTAACTACAATCATGAACAGTACTATAATGGTACTCTTTTGGATGTTACAAACTTTCAAAGAAAATATAAGATATTGACTGATTGATATATATATTTGTCCCATTTCAGGCATGGACAATCAGACGGTCCTCAATGTCCAGTCATTGTTAGACGGTCAAGCAGGTGTTCTGGACCCCAACGCACAGAATGTCTCAGGAACGACCATCCAAGCAATGGGTGAGGACCATTCATATGTTTATTTAACCTTTATCATCATGGGTGATCTGTCTGTATATCTCACATATCTGTAAATGCAAAACAAGTTCTTTTAATGTTCTTGGACATGATGTTATATTTACAGATGATGATGACGTGTTTCTCTGTGGGAAATGTAAGAAGCAGTTTAACTCATTACCCGCGTTCATGACCCACAAGCGAGAGCAGTGTCAATCCAACACCCCATCACTGGCCACCGTCTCTCTGGCCTCCAACAATGCCTACACCTCTGTACCGTCCATCAGCACGGGTCCACAGCTGCCCCCTAATAGACAGGTACAGCGCACCTGATCTTGAGAAATCACAGCACACCTGGAGCACCCATATAACTCCTTTTAACATGTCATCTTAAAGAATGAGATTTTTTGGCTTTAAGTTCTTGTCTAAAATGTTTAAGAAATCTGTATGCAAGTGTGATCAGACAATATAAACTTTTAGAAGATTTTAAAATGTACACTGTTGCTCTTCCAGTAAAATGGAACAAAAATACTGATGACTCATGTTGCACTACAAAGATTTTTGTTAAATTAAAATGCTCTTTAGAATGAGACTGTCCCACCCCCTAATGCCACCTGCCTCTGACTAGTGATAGCAAGTAGCAAATCATGTTTTATCGCAGACCTTTTCAACATTTAATCGTGCAGGATACACTAAAAAAAAAAGTAATATTTGGTTAAACTTGATTCAGTCATGGACAGTGGTTCCACATGTTTGAAACGAGTTTTCTTAAATTGAAATTACCATTTAATTGCAACTGAAAAACTTCAATTAGAGGGAACCAAACTGAACGCAACAAAATTTAATATGTCAAAATAACACAAATTAAACTCTTTTAGTGATATGCTAGCAAGTTAAATGAAATGTAAGCATGCTAAACAGATGCAAAGCATGCTGGGAATTACAAATCCTCTGCCCAGTTTCAGTTAACCAAGCAGAAAGAATTCTTGTTGCCCCAACGCACATGGATTAAGTAAAGCTGACAAGCCCCTTTTTTTAGTTGAATCAACTCAGTTAATTTAGTTCCCCTGGTTGCGGACTGATTGTTGGACTGACAATAGTGAAAGTTAATTATTTTTTTGAGTGTATGAATTAGAGGTATATTTAAGTTTAGTAAAACAATGTAAAATGCAACAAAAATTCTAGTAAAATGCAATTTTCTTGATATCAGCAATGGAATTGCTACTAGTAAAAAGATGCTAATTCTTGATATCAGTAATTGTATCTGCACTAGTAAAAACATTAATTCTTGATATTAAAAATGTCTTCATTACTTGCAGAAAAACCTATTTCTTGATATCAAAATGATTTTTTTTACATTAAAAGCCGTAATTGTTTTAGATTTTAACTGCATTTTCAGTGTTTCACAATGATCTGTCATTCACTCTTGTTTAAAATGGAATTACAGATATCTGTAATTAATTTCTCACTACATGATATTCCAATTTCACATTTACTTCTTACTAGTAAAAATTATACATTTTAATATTAATAATTACATTGTTACTAGTACAAATATCCATTCTTGATAATTAAATTACAACTAGTAAAAAAGGCTAATTTTTTATATCTGTAAATGTTTCTCAACATGTTAGATTTGGTATTTCAGATGCTGTATCTGGAAATGGATTTCAGATTTCAATAAATTGTAGACTAATAATTTTTTTTAAAAGGCTTTCTTACTAGTTACAGCAATAAAGATATCAGAAAGATATCAGAAATTAACATTGCCACTAGTGAAAACCAAATAACAAATAAAAAAAATAGTATTTCTCTTTTAGTTGTAATTCAGTTATTGATAACAGGAATGGACATTTGCACTAGTAAGTTGTTAGATTTTGTATTTTTGTTAGATTTGGTAATGTATTTTGTGTATATATATATATATATATATATATATATATATATATATATATATATATATACAGGTGCATCTCAATAAATTAGAATGTCGTGGAAAAGTTCATTTATTTCAGTAATTCAACTCAAATTGTGAAACTTGTGTATTAAATAAATTCAGTGCACACAGACTGAAGTAGTTTAAGTCTTTGGTTCTTTTAATTGTGATGATTTTGGCTCACATTTAACAAAAACCCACCAATTCACTATCTCAAAAAATTAGAATACATCATAAGACCAATAAAAAAAAACATTTATAGTGAATTGTTGGCCTTCTGGAAATTATGTTCATTTACTGTATATGTACTCAATACTTGGTAGGGGCTCCTTTTGCTTTAATTACTGCCTCAATTTGGCGTGGCATGGAGGTGATCAGTTTGTGGCACTGCTGAGGTGGTATGGAAGCCCAGGTTTCTTTGACAGTGGCCTTCAGCTCATCTGCATTTTTTGGTCTCTTGTTTCTCATTTTCCTCTTGACAATACCCCATAGATTCTCTATGGGGTTCAGGTCTGGTGAGTTTGCTGGCCAGTCAAGCACACCAACACCATGGTCATTTAACCAACTTTTGGTGCTTTTGGCAGTGTGGGCAGGTGCCAAATCCTGCTGGAAAATGAAATCAGCATCTTTAAAAAGCTGGTCAGCAGAAGGAAGCATGAAGTGCTCCAAAATTTCTTGGTAAACGGGTGCAGTGACTTTGGTTTTCAAAAAACACAATGGACCAACACCAGCAGATGACACTGCACCCCAAATCATCACAGACTGTGGAAACTTAACACTGGACTTCAAGCAACTTGGGCTATGAGCTTCTCCACCCTTCCTCCAGACTCTAGGACCTTGGTTTCCAAATGAAATACAAAACTTGCTCTCATCTGAAAAGAGGACTTTGGACCACTGGGCAACAGTCCAGTTCTTCTTCTCCTTAGCCCAGGTAAGACGCCAGGAGTGGCATAACAAGAGGAATACGACAACTGTAGCCAAATTCCTTGACACGTCTGTGTGTGGTGGCTCTTGATGCCTTGACCCCAGTCTCAGTCCATTCCTTGTGAAGTTCACCCAAATTCTTGAATCGATTTTGCTTGACAATCCTCATAAGGCTGCGGTTCTCTCGGTTGGTTGTGCATCTTTTTCTTCCACACTTTTTCCTTCCACTCAACTTTCTGTTAACATGCTTGGATACAGCACTCTGTGAACAGCCAGCTTCTTTGGCAATGAATGTTTGTGGCTTACCCTCCTTATGAAGGGTGTCAATGATTGTCTTCTGGACAACTGTCAGATCAGCAGTCTTCCCCATGATTGTGTAGCCTAGTGAACCAAACTGAGAGACCATTTTGAAGGCTCAGGAAACCTTTGCAGGTGTTTTGAGTTGATTAGCTGATTGGCATGTCACCATATTCTAATTTTTTGAGATAGTGAATTGGTGGGTTTTTGTTAAATGTGAGCCAAAATCATCACAATTAAAAGAACCAAAGACTTAAACTACTTCAGTCTGTGTGCATTGAATTTATTTAATACACGGGTTTTATAATTTGAGTTGAATTACTGAAATAAATGAACTTTTCCACGACATTCTAATTTATTGAGATGCACCTGTATATATATATATATTTTACTAATAAGTATGTAGTACTTTGGTGAAATGTGAAATTAGATTTTTATTTATTTTAAATATCTGTAATTGCTTTTTGAACAGGAGTGAATTTCATTGTAAAATTTAGAAGTGCATTTACAGATATCAAAAAATATACAACGGTTAGTTCCGGTCCTCGAATCTGATTGGACGAGAGACGTTCCATGAGTACTGATGGTCTGACACCATCAGCACTCCGACACTTCACTGTGTATCACTCCGCTTGTGTTCATGCTGTTCTAAACTAAAGTGTAAGAGCAGTGCAGATGTGTTAATCTGTCCCTTTACACTTATTTTTGTGACATTACATAATTTAGCCAGCAGGTGGAGTCAAAAAATCATTTTTGTGTGTAATATGAGCCAGTTAGAGTCAGCGTCAGTCAGTGTTTTCATTCATCAACACTACGTGATCGCTGGTATTACTATTATACTACTAAAGTTAGGAAATAGCTTTAAACGGCTTTAAAATAACAACTTCAGCATTAAGGCTCATCACAGCTGAGAGACACAACAGACTGTTTAATTACACAAACTCAAGGTGCTTACCTCTTACCGGAGTTTCCACATTGGAGAGGACATACTGTTAAAAATGGCGGAGGAGATTTCGGTTTCTATAGTGAAAGACTCTTGCACACCGGCTACCGTGAAATAGGGAGGAATATCCCCACTTGGGCGGCTATTTTTCCACAGAGAAAATAGGATGAATTTGGCCAAAATGACATTATCTTCAGAAAGCTGACTAACAGACTACAGCATCATTAACAGGTGATCGCACACGCTCCATATCTCTCTCTCTCTCTATCTCTCGCTCTCACACACACACACACACACACACAGACATCCTTGTTTCTCCAATAACTTGTTAGAAATGGCCCAAGCCGTGATACTACTTCTAAACTGATGTTTTTGAGAGGCTTGGACGCATCATTTGGTTTGAACCAGCAACGGCAGATTCTGATCCGTGGCGTAAGAAATTTTTTATGACTGGACTCAGTTTTTCCTCATTTTTTAAAATGTACTTGTTTATTGAACTGTTGTATATAAGCAATATCACACTCGCAGTTGTGCTATATGGCCTTAAATCAGCACTGCTGTGATTGCATAAGACACTCGGTCTGTGGCCGAATCACAGCAGTGCTGATGTAGGGCCATATCGTACTCTTACTTGTGTGATATTGCTTAATAATGTCTTTTATTAGTTGAAATTCCATTTTTGACATCAAGAATTCCAAGAGTAATGACAATATTTTAATCAACAATTACTGATAAAAAAAAATTTGCATTAAGACTAGTAATAATTCCATTCCTGATATCAAGAATTAGCATTTTTAAAACTGAATTTTAGATATCTATAATTCATATACTGCACATGATTAAAATTCAAAAGGGCTTGCGATACTGTCTAGCAATAGCAAGTAGTAAATCATATGTTTTAAGGCAATTCTTTTTTTTTTTTTTCAACATTTAATTATGTGCAGGATATGAATCAGGGATTTTTATAATTGGTTAAAATTCCAAAGACACATGCACTTCTTATTAGTAAAAATTTTCATTTTTGATATCAATAATTACATTGTTACTTGTACAAATATCGTTATCATTATCAATTGTCCGTTATCGACAATTGAATTACAACTTGTAAAAATGCTCATTTTTGTAATGTGATTTTCACTAGTGGCAATGTTAAGTTCAGATATCTGGATATAATTAAATATATCTTAAAAGGCATTCTTACTAGTTACAATAACATTATCAATATCTAAAATTGACATTGCCACTAGTGAAAACCAAATCAAAGGTATAAAATTTGCATTTTAACTAGTGAAATTTGAATCGTAGATATCTATAATTCATATCCTGCACATAATGAAATGTCGAACGGGCTTGCGATAATACATAGGAAATACATCAACACAGTAAAGTAAATATTGTTTGTCAAGCCACTTCATGCAGTCTCATATTACTGATATTTTTATTTATTTGTTTGTTTATATATTTTTCTCTCCTCAAGGTCTCTACGTACATAACCGTGCCGCAGTCTCCTCTCACACACACATTGGTGCAGGGTAACGTGTTGGTCAGTGATGAGGTGTTGATGTCGGCTATCTCAGCATTCGGCTCTCTGGATCAGCCAATGGCCGCCATGCATGGATCCGTACAGGTAATCAACACCTGAGAGACACACAGCCTTACGATTCAGGAGAGAGCGATCTGTAACTGAGGTAGTAATACAGCCCGATACAATTTGTCACGTTTTTCAGAGTAATCTCAGTATGCATGCGGGAACCTCATACCTGCAGCACCATCAGCAGCCTCCACAGCCCCTCCCACACAACCAGACCGTGCCCCTTTCCTCACAGGTGCCCTCCAGTAACAGTAATTCAATAGTGCAGGTGTACAGCACACTGCCCTCTATGGTTGGAGGTGGTACTGCAGAGGTGCCTACACTGGGTCTGCAGTCATTTCAGTCCGTTCAGGTACACTGTCAGATATTTCACAGGCATGATAAATACTGTTATTTAAATGCGTCCAGGTTTACCTTTGTACAGGAAATTTATTGAACATTAATAATCTGATCAGATGTTGTTGTTTGTCAGGTGCCCAGTCAGTGTGTGGAGAGTCAGGTGTTCGGTACGACTTCAGTGTACAGCCCTGGAAAACAGACCACCAAAAACAAACCCTGCACCATCAGCACAAACCTCTCTGAGCTCGGAGAATACGACAAGGTCATCATCCCCAAGAGAACCAGAACCTCCAAGAAAACACAGGATGGTACTTCATGCCTTTTATCAGTCTATACAGCTACACCAGCAAGCTTTCAGAACTAGATATAGCAGGATATGTTTTTGTTTAAGCAAATACATAAAGTGACTTAAAAGAAAGTACACGTGTTACAAAGCTACAGTAGGTGCTAGTGGTACAACAGATAATGAAGTAAAGAAAACACAATGTCAACATTGTTACAACATTTCTGTGATGTTTGTTTGGATGTTGTTTCAGAGTTTACTCTCTTTGTTTTTTTCAGCAGGTCAAACAAAAGGAAAAGCTCAGAAACTGAAATGCAATTACTGTAGCAAAGTATTTACCAAGAATTTTGACCTTCAGCAACATATTCGCAGGTAAATAAGTGTTTTTGTAAAGGTTTATGTTCAGGGGTCGGTCTCAAATTCATGCCAGTATACTGTATGTTTTGACCCCCTGATCTCTGAAAATGCACTCGCAAATGTCTGTTTTGAGCTTTTAATTCTAGTGTATTGACAAAGATCTAACTTAGATCTTACAATCCAGTTTCATCTGGACTGGGGCCAAAGCTTGTGATGTATAAATGACATAGAGAACTCTAATATCTTGATTAAATATGGAGAAGACAATTCTTGTTTTTCTGAAACATTTGGATGCTTGATTCAGGAGATCTTAATATACTAAGGGGGCTTTCACACTGGGCATGTTTGCTGCGGTCCGATTCTGAGTGTGATTGTTCCCGGTGCCCCCGCACCTTTGGTCTGGTTTCACACTCACTTGATTCTATCGAACCCCGTCACGTCATCACAAACACGCATGGAGAACACAACGCGACTCATCATACTTTTTGTTTTTTTGTTATTTTGGTGCCATTATGCACAGCAGAGTGAACGACAACTGCGTATATGTGCGCTTCATGGTGTAACTCATCAGATGTCCAGGGGAAGGCGGCTTGCTGCTGCTCGTAAACGGCGTTTTTTGAGGCATTTCTTTTTTGCATCTTTGTTTACACTGCACGCTTACTCACGCTCGTGTCCAAGGTGAAGTTATCGTGACTGTCATCTCCTATTATACCCTATATTTATAACATATAATAGTATTTATATATAGTATTTATAAGGTGTATAGATAGATAGATGTCGTCATCGGCTAAAACGCATGCGCAGGTTACTTCACTTCCTGAACGAGTGCACACCCGAGCTTTCACATTCACGCGAATCGCGCTACAGTTCCATTGGAACCAAACTCAGACCACCTCCTACAGGTAGTCTCGGGTTCGGTACCACGGTGCATCCCCCGGTCCGCATGACAGCTTTCACATTACCAATTTTTCATGCGAACCGTGCTGTGTTTCGAACTAAACTGCCAGTGTGAAAGCACCCTAAGAGAAGAAGGATCCTTGTGGAGGCTAGAGCTCTCTAGAACCCTGCTGTTAAAAAAAAAGTCTACAGTATTCTGTTCAAGAATGCTTTAGAACTCTGATGTTCTAGAAATTTATTAGACATGTTGGTGTTCTACAGTTCTATAGGACATGTTGTTCTAGAACTGTAAAGGACATGTTGTTCTAGAACTCTATAGGACATGTTGTGGTTCTAGAAATGGTGAGGACAAGCTGGTGTTCTAAAACGTTAGAGGACATGTCATTCCAGAATTCTAGAGGACATGTTTTAGAACTGTAGAACAACAGACTCTGTTGGACATGTTGTTGTTGTTGTTGTTGTTCTAGAACTCGATAGGACATGTTGGTGTTCTAGAACTCTGTAGGACCTGTTAGTGTTCTAGAATTCAATAGGACATGTTGTTCTCAAACTATAAAGGACATGTTGTTCTAGAACTCTATAGGACATGTTGGTGTTCTAGAACTCTGTAGGACCTGTTAGTGTTCTAGAATTCTATAGGACATGTTGTTCTAGAACTCTATAGGACATGTTGTGGTTCTAGAACTGGAGAGGACAAGCTGGTGTTCTAAAACTTTAGAGGACATGTTGTCATTCCAGAATTCAGAGGACGTGTTCTAGAACTGTAGAACGACAGATTCTGTTGGACATGTTGTTGTTGTTGTTGTTGTTCTAGAACTCAATAGGACATTTTGTTGTTTTAGAATTCCATATGAAAAGTTTGTGTTCTAGAACTCTATATCCTATAGAACTCTATAGAACTTGTGCTACAAAACTCTTTAGGACTGTTGTTCTAGAACTGTATAGGATTCTGTCTTAAAAACCATCAGTTCTAGAATTGTGTTATTCTAGAACTTTATCAGACTTTGCAGTTCATGAACTCTATCCACAGTTTTCCTGACCAACCACTGGGCAACACCAAGACAATTCTAATTGCTGCTGGACTGTTTTCTATTTCCGGTCTCGATAAGAAGCAGTGTAAAAACTTGCATTCCAGCCTGTCATAACAACTCAAAGTAGTTAATGATATCAACATAACTAACCTGAGTCCATAACTCAATGTCTTCCACCGACTCAAACTTTGATGGGTGAGGCACTGTCAGAAAATTATTATCGTGACTCTTTAATGCATCGGCACTATGGAGCCACGTACATGCTTTTTCAGAAATGTTTACAAATTAATTACGCTAAAATCACATTATTCTGTAAGAACATACACCAATGCAAGTGAAAACAGGTTCTGTTATGAATCGTGGAATACTTCCGGGTTCTGGAAAAAGGTGAATAGGACTCTGATATTTTAGACCATTTTAGAACTCCATTTGAAAACTGTTTAGGACTGTAGAACACAATAGGACTCTGCAGTTCAGTTCTGAGACACATAGTGTTCTTTAAACAGTACTGTTTTCTCCACTCTGCAGTCACACGGGTGAGAAACCCTTCCAGTGTATTGTTTGTGGCCGAGCCTTCGCTCAGAAGTCCAATGTGAAGAAACACATGCAGACACACAAAGTCTGGCCCACTGGAGTCCACAGCAGTGCCTCCAGGATGCCCATCACAGTACGAGTACTTCCAATGAACAACGACGAGAACTCGCAGCAGACAGAGCAAGAGACACAGGAACAAGGTGCTGTATCCCTGATTTGAACCAACCCCTAACTCAAAGTATTACACATCAGGACTTGACTCGTCCTGCATGTCCTAAACAGACATGAATGATACCACAAATCGTGCGGCTTGTTGAGGAAAGGCGTGCTATTACTTTTCTTAGTTATCAGACTTCCGATTTACGCTTTTGTTTGTATTTCTTGTGTGTTTCCAGCTGTAGAGGAGAGAGACGGTGAGACGCAGGTGGAGACACAGAGCTCGGTGGAGGCCAAACAGACTGGAAACCAGAACAAACAGATCATCCTGATCGACAGCTCATATCAGTGTCAGTTCTGCTCGACCAAATTTAGCACCTACTTCCAGCTGAAGTCTCACATGACCCAGCACAAGAGCGAACAGGTACATTGATATAGTATTTTTCTAGTTTCGCTCTGCTCTGATATATTTAATCACCCAAATATCGTTGTTGGTTAGAGCTTGTGTAGAGTAGATCTTGTTTGCAAGCGATAGTGATTTCCTCTTTTGAGTCAGTTCTTTAAAGATAATTGGTCGAAATGGTTCACAAACCAGTTTGAACGGTTTATCGAAATTGGTTTCCAGAAATCACAAATGACTGAAAAAGTCATGGAATTTCACTGGTCAAAATGAGTGGGAACCCTGAGAGTAATATACAATGTAGACCATCTGAATGTGAAAAAGTTCATCTTCAAAGTTCTTTGAAACAAATAAAGAGTCATTCACCAGTTCAGATTTAATCGTACATGCTTCCGTTTTCTCTTTTGGTCTTTGCAGGTGTACCGCTGTGTAGTGAAGAGCTGCTCTCAGACCTTTCAGAAGCTGGATCAGTTTCTCGAGCATATTCACACACACCAGGAGCAGCTGACGTACCGCTGTCACCAGTGCAGTAAAGTGTTTCCTTCACTCTTTGACCTGGGACTACACCAGTACTCACACAGCTTCTGTCCTCAACAGAACCAGCGCAGAGACACCAACTACTACGGGTCAAACCCACATACACCCCAACATTACATCTTTAACATTTGCATTTATGCATTTGGCAGATGCTTTTATCCCAAATGACTTACAATGCATCCAGTGTACACATTTAATCTGATTGTGTATTCTCTGAGAACCGTAACCATGACCTTAACGTTGCTAGCGCTCTACCAGTCGAGCCAAAGGAACACTTTGAATTAATTTTAAAGTGTTGTTGTCATTTTTGTGTACAGATGTATGAAGTGTCAGAGTAAATATTCCACACAGGAAGCTCTTGAACAGCATCTGCTGAACGCGATACATAACTACCCCTGCCCTCATTGCCAGAAGGTACCGCATCAGAAAATACATCTGATTTGACTTTTTGTTTGGTTTTGTCTTCTGTTGAAAGATGTCATATCAGATTAATATGGAATTGAAGTTCGATCAGTAGTGGATTTTGCTGACCGATTAATCGGTCGATAGTTTTTAAAATAGATTTATAGAAGTTAAAGCATTTTTAGTCTTTCCTTATTGTGACAGGCACAGACATAGATGCTACAAGAATGAAAAATGAATAAAATCCCAGATGTGGTTTATTATTCAACCAAAAATCCCAGTAATACCCAGAAGAAAAGAAGATTTGGTGCATAACGCCAGACTTTAAATATAAACAAGCCCGAAACACACCAGGCACTCTTATTCTGAAATGCCGGTGACTTGGCTCCTTTATAACGCTCTAGTTAACTAGGCTATTTACCAAATTAAGCGTTTTAAAGCCAATATATTCACCAAATGAAGGGTTTTGTATATATACTGTAAAAAGGTTTAATGAGGAATAAGGTTTATTATTATTCACAAGATATGAAGTTGGAGACACAATGTATGTGCTGACAGGGCTACGTTTCTTTATAGTTACATTGTTCTTTATATGCTCTCGCTTCGATTTCGAACGCTTGATTATCTAATCAAAATAAAATATGCATTGAAGTGATGATAAAAATATGAATGAATATAGTCAATAATGAAAGATTTAGATACAGCAAATGCCACAAGGTGTCAGTTATTGTTTTATTTCACCTCTAGTGGCGACTATCGGCAACAATCGGTATAGATTTTTGCAGAGAACCGATATTTCCAAAAAAAAAACTATAGGCACTGAATAATCGGTAAAACCGCTATATCGATCTACCTCTAATTGAAGTATAACTTTTTTGGGGGGGGGTTTCCCCTTTTTCCCCCAATTCCCAGTGCGCTTATTAAGTCCTCATGGTCGTGTAGTGATTTGCCACAATCCGGGTGGTGGAGGATGCATCCCAGTTGCCTCCGCGTCTGAGACCATCAACCCACGCATCTTATAATGTGACTTGTTGAGCGCATTGCCACGGAAACATACCGTGTGTGGAGGCTTCACGCCATCCATGGTGGCATCCGTGAGAATGAACCACATTATAGTGACCACGAGGAGGTTACCCCATGTGACTCTACCTTCCGGGCCAATTTGGTTGCTTAGGAGACCTGGCTGGAGTCACTCAGCACGCCCTGGGATTCGAACTAGCGAACTAGCGAGCTCCAGGGGTGGTAGCCAGCGTATTTTACCACTGAGCTACCCAGGCCCCTGAAGTATAACTTTTAACTCCTAATACTAGTTAATGTAAAGAAGTAAATGATGTGTGTTTTTGTGTTGAAGGTCTTTCCCTGTGAGCGTTATTTACGCAGACATCTCCTGACGCATGGTGTCGGGGGAAAATTTAAATGTCAGATTTGTAAAAAGTTCTTCAAAACTGAACACTACCTCAAACTACACACACAGATCCACTCAGGTAAGGCACGTTTTGTGGTGAAAACAAGTGTTCATTTAGTCAAGTTATAAGACAGTTTCCTCAAAGCATTCATGAAAAATCAATGATATTTGTGTTATTTTGCTTTGAATTGTGTAGCATACTCTTTTATTTGAAAGTATAAAGATGAATGAAGCATCTTAAAAGATTTAAGTCTTATAACTTTTTTGGGGGGTGGGGCGGGGTGGTTTCCCCTTTTTCTCCCAATTTGGAATGCCCAATTCCCAATGCGCTCTAAGTCCTCGTGGTCGTGTAGTGATTTGCCTCAGTCCGGGTGGTGGAGGACGAATCCCAGTTGCCTCCGCGTCTGAGACAGTCAACCCGCGCATCTTATCACGTGGCTTGTTGAGCGTGTTGCCACGGAGACATAGCGCGTGTGGAGGCTTCACGCCATCCACCGCGGCAACCACGCTCAATTCACCACGCGCCCCACCGAGAACAAACCACATTATAGCGACCACGAGGAGGTTACCCCATGTGACTCTACCCTCCCTAGCAACCGGGCCAATTTGGTTGCTTAGGAGACCTGGCTGGAGTCACTCAGCACGCCCTGGGATTCGAACTAGCGAACTCCAGGGGTGGTAGCCAGCGTATTTTACCACTGAGCTACCCAGGCCCCAAAAGATTGAAGTCTTAAGTAATTTTCCCAAAAACATATGAGTGAAAGAACTGAGCTGGTGTGACAGTTAATAAACGTGTTTAACTTATGTCTGACACAGTACTGTGTTAATATTGATGTTTACTGGGTTTTTCTTTGTTGTGTAGGAGAGAAGCCGTATAAATGTTCCGTGTGTGAGGCCACCTTCAACAGGAAAGACAAAGTGAAGAGACACATGCTGATTCACGAGCCCTTCAAGAAATATAAATGCCCCTTCAAGTGAGTGACAGGCATGTTATCAGCAGTCTGTGAATATGCTTCATTATTTATTTATTTATTTTTCTCCTGTGGTAGAACTCACGTGGGCTGCACCAAAGAGTTCAACCGGCCGGACAAACTGAAAGCTCATATTCTCTCTCATTCAGGTTAGAATGACCTCTCAAATCTCAAATATGACATTTTAAAGGTGTATCTTTGCATTTAAATAACTATTAAAATATCTCAGTTGAGACGGATCTAAGTGTTTATTAAAGCTAATAAACTATAGGCCTATTAGTCCGCAGAAGAAATATTTAATTATTTATTCAACATTGGTGTCTTTAACATTTTGCTGTTATCAGCATTTTCTAAAAGCCACAAGATGTAGTGCATTACAGTGATTTTACCACTCTGCTTTGTGTCATGCCTAAAAGCAACTTTTCACAATCATTGTCACCATCTCAAAAATAGCTTATTGATTTCATTACAACTTTACACTCTCTCTGTTGTGCAGGTATTAAACCGTATAAGTGTCAGTTCTGTCAGAAGTTGTTCAGTCGTCGCGCACACATGCTGGAGCATCAGCGCTCGCACACAGATAACTATCGCTTCCGCTGCGCCGCCTGTAACAAGGGCTTCACCCGCCACAATTACTACAGAGAACACAAGTGCCCGCTGGCAGGGGCTCCAACAGGGGACGTGGAGGGGTCCCAAGGGTCGCAAGGACAGGGGAACAACAGCGAGGGTAAATATACACACATAAACACACACAAGTGAAATCCGCATCTTAAAGTGAATCCTTTTCACACGCATCATGAATTATCACCATGAAACAGTGTTCAGTCGAAACTATGAACTAGGACATGAACAACTGTTGTTTAGTCGGAAAGTCAATGTTCACCTGCCGTACTTTGTGAACAAAAACCACTGCAGTTTTTACTTGATTTTCACATTGTCGTAATTCCAAATATACAGTGCATCCGGAAAGTATTCGCAGCGCTTCACTTTTTCCACATTTTGTTATGTTACAGCCTTATTCCAAAATGGATTAAATTCATTATTTTCCTCAAAATTCTACAAACAATACCCCATAATAACAACGTGAAAGAAGTTTGTTTGAAATCTTTGCAAATTTATTAAAAATAAAAAATGAAAAAAAAAAAAAATCACATGTACATAAGTATTCACAGCCTTTGCCATGACACTCAAAATTGAGCTCAGGTGTATCCTGTTTCCACTGATCATCCTTGAGACGTTTCTACAACTTGATTGGAGTCCATCTGTGGTAAATTCAGTTGATTGGACATGATTTGGAAAGGCACACACCTGTCTATATAAGGTCCCACAGTTAACAGTGCATGTCAGAGCACAAACCAAGCCATGAAGTCCAAGGAATTGTCTGTAGACCTCCGAGACAGGATTGTATCGAGGCTCAGATCTGGGGAAGGGTACAGAAAAATTTCTGACCAGTATCTGCATGATTTTATGCACTGCACTGCTGCCACATGATTGGCTGATTAGATAATCTCATGGATGATTGTTGGTGCCAGATAGGCTGGTTTGAGTATTTCTGTAACTGCTGATCTCCTGGGATTTTCATGCACAACAGTCTCTAGAATTTACTCAGAATGGTGCCAAAAACAAAAAACATCCAGTGAGCGTCAGTTCTGTGGACTAAAATGCCTTGTTGATGAGAGAGGTCAACAGAGAATGACCAGACTGGTTTGAACTGACAAAGTCTATGGTAACTCAGATAACCACTCTGTACAATTGTGGTGAGAAGAATATAATGCGGGTTGGTGCTGTTTTGGCGGCACGAGGGGGACCTACACAATATTAGGCAGGTGGTTTTAATGTTGTGGCTGATCAGTGTATATATATGTATGTGTATATGTATATTTACAGTATATAATAATGATATGAACTGTCACTGTTTGAAATAAATGTGTACAATTTGCATTTTTCCAGGTATTCTAGTACTTAAATTTCAAAAAGTTAAATTCAATATCTTTAAGCACTTCAAGGACCTTGTGCAAAACCTGTAGACATTGTAGAAAAATGCGACAGAGATTTTTATGCTTGACGGGTCATTTAATTTATGATCACATGGACAGGAAACAACATTTATTTTGCCATGCTATTTTGTTTTTACGAAATTCTATACATTGTCCCACCCTAACAGAAATATATTAATATTGTATATAATAGTAATAATAATTATAGTATTACATTACAAAAATATATTAAACTTAACTGGATTCCAAAAAATAATGAAAACTGAGCTGAGGCCCTATAACCATGTTTGACTGTTTAATTTATTTTGCATTTTCTTATTTTCAAATAGAGTGATACCATGTTCTTTTGATTTAGGCTAACATGAAAGCGCAACAAATCTGTGTAATAACAAAAAATTGTTCTCAAATGACATAATCACGATTATCATTTTAACCATTATTGTGCAGTCCTACATCGCTTTTGGTGTGAATAGATTTTGTGCAAGACATTGACAGTTTTTGTCTGCGATTTACATTGGTTGTGTCGCTCTTGGTGTGAATAGACCTGGAGGCTAAATTCAGCTAAATGTTTTTCTATACGCCTCCTCTCAGCATGTTTTGATGTTTTTCAGGTACAGGGGATGGATCACCTGCCATAGAACCAGATGAACATGGAGAAACTGCAGATGAGGATGAGGATGGGGAGACGCAGCAGGATGAAATTACAGGAATGAATGGAGAAGAGAAGCAAATGGGAGGAGAGGAGGAGGAAGAAGGGAGGGCTGATGGTTTAGAGGGCGGGGCAGGGCTGGATCACATGCAGGAAGGAGGCGGAGCTATCAGGCTGCTGTCTGAACCCATGTGCTTTCAAACAGTTGACTGATGGAGAACACTGAAAGACAAATATTCAAGCTGAAGTGTGTAATTTCTGCACCACCGAACAGAATTGCAAAAATAAGGATTTCTATTGTTCGGCAAACAGGTAGTTCCACCCCCAAAATTACGCTGTTGGTTAAGCCAATGTGTTGGGCTGCTCATACAAACAAATTGCAATTCCATTTGGTTCCACTAGAGGTGAGAATATTACACACTGCTGTTTTAAATTTAGACCTCTGAATACATTGAAAATTGATCTGCTGGTACAAAGATATTTAATATAAATTAAGATATTGGAATGGGTGACGTGGTCTGACAGTAAATTTTCCCATGCGGAAGACCTGCACTCAAACTTGAGTTTTTTTGTGTAATCTTGTTTACAAATCTTCAGTGGGCAGAGCTTCACAAACCTTAGATGGCTTTAGGGACCTTCGAAGTCAGTGATGTTTTCTATTATAGAAATTCAGGGTTGAAATTAGTGGTCGACCAATGTGGGTTTTTCAGTGGCCGATGTGATACGATATCTAAAGAGCAGAATGGCCAATATACAGTTGAAGTCAGAAGTTTACATACACTTAGTTTGAAATCATTAAAACTCATTTTTTAACCACTCCACAGATTTCATATTAGCAAACTATAGTTTTGGCAAGTCGTTTAGGACATCTACTTTGTGCATGACATGAGTAATTTTTCCACCAATTGTTTACAGACAGATTGTTTCACTTTTAATTGACTATATCACAATTCCAGTGGGTCAGAAGTTTACATACACAAAGTTAACTGTGCCTTTAAGCAGCTTGGAAAATTCCAGAAAATTATGCCAAGCCTTTAGTCAGTTAACCAATTATCTTCGGATAGGCTAAATGGATACCTTTGAACTCAGTGCCTCTTTGCTTGACATCATGGGAAAATCAAAAGAAATCAGCCAAGACCTAAAAAAAAAAAAAAAAAAAAAAAAATTGTGGACCTCCACAAGTCTGGTTCATCCTTGGGAGCAATTTCCAAACATCTGAAGGTACCACGTTCATCTGTACAAACAATAGTACGCAAGTATAAACACCATGGGACCACGCAGCCATCATATCGCTCAGGAAGAAGACACATTCTGTCTCCTAGAGATGAATATAATTTGGTGCGAAAAGTGCAAAATCAATCCTAGAACAACAGCAAAGGACCTTGTGAAGATGCTGGAGGAAACAGGTAGACAAGTATCTATATCCACAGTAAAATTAGTCCTATATCACATAACCTGAAAGGCTGCTCAGCAAGGAAGATGCCAATGCTCCAAAACCGCCATAAAAAAGCCAGACTACAGTTTGCAAGTGAACATGGGGACAAAGATCTTACTTATTGGAGAAATGTCCTCTGGGCTGATGAAACAAAAATTGAACTGTTTGGCCATAATGACCATCGTTATGTTTGCAGGAAAAAGGGTGAGGCTTGCAAGTCGAAGAACACCATCCTAACCTTGAAGCATGGGGGTGGCAGCATCATGTTGTGGGGGTGCTTTGCTGCAGGAGGGACTGCTGCACTTCACAAAACAGATGCCATGAAGAGGAAGGAAATTTATGTGGATATATTGAAGCAAAATCTCAAGATATCAGCCAGGAAGTTAAAGCTCGGTCACAAATGGGTCTTCCAAATGGACAATGACCCCAAGCATACCTCCAAAGTTGTGGCAAAATGGCTTAAGGACAACAAAGTCAAGGTATTGGAGTGGCCATCACAAAGCCCTGACCTCAATACGGTAGACAAATTTGTGGTCAGAACTGAAAAAGCGTGTGCGAGCAAGGAGGCGTACAAACCTGACTCCGTTACACCAGTTCTGTCTGGAGGAATGGGCCAAAATTCCAGCAACTTATTGTGAGAAGCTTGTGGAAGGCTACCCAAAACGTTTGACCCAAGTTAAACAATTTATAGGCAATACTACCAAATACTAACAAAGTGTATGTAAACTTCTGACCCACTGGGAATGTGATGAAAGAAATAAAAGCTTAAATAAATCATTTTCTCTACTATTATTCTGACATTTCACATTCTTAAAATAAAGTAGTGATCCTAACTGACCTAAGACAGGGAATGTTTTCTACTATTAAATGTCAGGAATTGTGAAAAACTGAGTTTAAATGTATTTGGCTAAGGTGTATTTAAACTTCTGACTTCAACTGTACACTGCCTGGCCAAAAAAAAATAATTGCCGTTTGAACGTCTTTGGGATGTGCTGGAGAAGACTTTACCGAGTGGTTCGACTCTCCTGTCATCAATACCGCCTTTAGCTTTGATTACGGCGTGCATTCGTTGTGGCATTGTTTCGACAACCTAATGCAGCGTCACAACATTTATTTCCATCCAGATTTGCATTCATTTTTGGCCGAGATCTTGTATTGATGATGGGAGAGTCGAACCACTCCGTAAAGTCTTCTCCAGCACATCCCAAAGACTTCTAATGGGGTTAAGGTCAGGACTCTGTTGTGGCCAGTTCATGTGTGAAAATGATTCCTCATGCTTCCTGAACCTCTCTTTCACAATTTGAGCCTGAAGAATCTTGGCACTGTCATCCTGGAATATGCTTGTGCCATCAGGGAAGAAATTGATGGGATAACCTGGTCATTCAGTACATTCAGGTGGTCAGCTGACTTCATTTTATTGCTGCATAACATTGCTGAGCCAAGACCAGACCAACTGAAGCAACCCCAGATCATAATACTGCCTTAAATCCAAACAGTGATTTTGTTTGGTTTTGGGCCAGGCAGTGTAAATGTGATAAACAATACAATTTAACGGCAAATCAAATGTACAGCAAATTTCTACGGTGAAACAAACATTTACTCAAATGCCATTTTCTTGAAAAGAAAAAACTATGAAAGTGTTGACTAAGTTGACGAATTTATTGGTGGATTTTGGAACTGACACATGGGGAAAGTGGTGAGAACAGCAAGATGGCCAAATATCGGCAGATTTATCAGCCTGGCTGATATATCGGTCCATCACTAGTTCAAATCCCTGTTTATCATCGATAAAAATCTTTATTTGTTTTATATTAAAACATTACTGCTCGTTTATTTTTTTCTCAGATTTGAGAACTCTATCTTGTAGATACCGGTTTGATAATAAACACTGTTGAATTTCTACAGAGTTGCAGCACTATTGTCTTTTGTTTACCTTCTCTGTTGTAAATCTTGCACTTTGGTCCAACAAATATGACTTTAGCAAATACTAACACAAGGAAATGGCCAAATCCATCTCTGTTCGGTTACAGGGGTGTTCACAAAGGATGTCTTCTTGCATCCGGAGCTAATTTTTGTTTTTATTTGTTTGTCTACGACATGTGTGTAAGGGTGGATGTCTTTGTTGTTTTTCAGTGCCTCACGCCATGAGCATTGTTTTTAAGACAGCCTGCCAAGTTCAAAAAATTCTATTAAAACAACTTTTAAAACACTTAAAGACCTCTGCATTCAGTTCCATTCCATTTCATTATTTGTTTTTGAGAAAAACACCAAATGCAAAACGTTTCCCATTTAATTATTTATTCAACTATTTATTCAGCATTGTTTTTTTTCTTCACATTTATCCATACAAATCAACTAGTAAATAAATCTCTGAAGTGACTCTGAAGGCAGTCACTTCTACTTTAATATTAAATCATTTTATTGACTTTTATTTTTTCATTTTATTTATTTTTAGGAGAATGAGTATTCACACCATGTACAGTATTCGGTTCATATACAGAGTGAAAGTGGTTTGACTTACACGGATCAGTTGGAAGAAGAGTAGAAATCATAAAAATAAGTAATATCACAGTTAACAACAATCATCCCAAGGATTTCATTTGTTAAAATCTTGTTATGGATAAGTAACTGTTTCCAATAAATATTCAACGTAGCTTTCTATTCTGAAAATCAAACATATCAATCCTCATCAGATGCATCCAAGTGATTATTCACGAGCCTTCACGCAAAATAACTTTCTTCATCAGTATTTTTGTTTCCAGTAAAAATATCAACACATCCTGAAACAAAAATACATTTACTTGTTTACCGAGAATATAATAAATAATAGTTTTTTCTTATTTTATGCATAAATTCCAATTCATTTTAGATTTATGCTTAGACATCTTACGCAATTTTGCTTCTGGATGTTTCAGTATTTTTACTGAAAGACAACAAATACTGATTTTATTTATTTATTTATTGCAATGATTATTATTCATAATGTGCTGCACTGAACTACAGTACTGTGGTAAATCATGACAGGTTTTTGGGCTCTACAGCGCCGCTCCAGTGGTTTAGACTAAAATCACTATAGATGATCTTAGAAGCATGAAAAACTACACTTTGAACAGCCAAAGAAATCTCCAGAATATTTAAAAATGTACCTTTAAAATTCAGACGTCCTACAGAACTAGAGCGTTTGATACTCTATTGATGTTCTCACACGTTTACCGGTAATAAATACTGCACTCTGAAACCCCTTGGAATTTTAGTCCAAAATAATAGATTGCATAATTATTTCAGGAATATAAGGCCAGTTTTGCATCTTTTTCCATTTTGCAACTAAAATGACACAATTGCAGATCATTTCAGTGAAATAATTCACTACTCTGAACTTGTGCTTACAGACTACTGAAATCAGCCACAGTCAGAGATGGAGGTACTAAAACTCCTGGAATACTACACGAAATCCTTGAGTTTCCAGAAATCACAGGAATATTTATAATTGTTTTTATCATTTTAAAATTGGATATCAATCTGTTTAATACTTCAAGGGTGAATCTCAACAAGAACTGTTATGTGTTAAGACAATTAAACCTATTTTTAGAACTATAAAGATTTTTTGCATTGTGACATTAAGCATATACATTTGAAGTCAGAAATTTACATACAGTTAGACTGAAATCATTAAAACTCATTTTTTAACCACTCCACAGATTTCATATGAGCAAACTATAGTTTTGGCAATCGTTTAGGACATCTACTTTGTGCATGACATGAGTAATTTTTCCACCAATTGTTTATAGACAGATTGTTTCACTTTTAATTGACTATATCACAATTCCAGTGGGTCAGATGTTTACATACACTGTTAACTGTGCCTCTAAGCAGCTTGGAAAATTCCAGAAAATGATGTCAAGCCTTTAGACAATTAGCCAGTTAGCTTCTGATAGGAGGTGTACTGAACTGGAGGTGTACCTATGGATGTATTTTAAGGCCTACCTTCAAACTCAGTGCCTCTTTGCTTGTAATCATGGGAAAATCGAAATCAGCCAAGACCTCTTGAAAAAAAAAAAAATAGGTCTGGTTCATCCTTGGGAGCAATTTCCAAACACCTGAAGGTACCACGTTCATCTGTACAAACAATAGTACGCAGGTACAAACATCATGGGACCATGCAGCCATCCTACCGCTCAGGAAGAAGACGCATTCTGTCTCCTAGAGATGAACACAGTTCAGTGTGAAAAGTGCAAATCAATCCCAGAACAACAGCAAAGTACCTTGTGAAGATGCTGGAGGAAACAGGTTGACAAGTATCTATATCCACAGTAAAACGAGTCCTATATCGACATAACCTGAAAGGCTGCTCTGCAAGGAAGAAGCCACTGCTCCAAAACTGCCATAAAAACAAAGATCTACCAATGCTACCAAATACTAACAAAGTGTATGTAAACTTCTGACCCACTGGGAATGTGATGAAAGAAATAAAAGCTGAAATAAATAATTCTCTCTACTATTATTCTGACATTTCACATTCTTAAAATAAAGTAGTGATCCTAACTGACCTAAGACAGGGAATGTTTTCTATGATTAAATGTCAGGAATTGTGAAAAACTGAGTTTAAATGTATTTGGCTAAGGTGTATGTAAACTTCTGACTTCAACTGTAAATATTATTAAAAAATAAAAAATAAAGTTTTTAAAGCAACAAAAATGAAATTCAATACGACAAATACTAGTATATTTACATTGTATATTACAAATGTACTATACAATTTAAATAATATACATTTTTCACATTACAATATTGATAATTTTGGGGATAAAAGTTACTAAATTGCCATGAAAATAATGTAACAATGCCAAACAACTTAATGGACCTTAAAAAAATTAGTTTAATTGATTTGATGATAAAATTCATTTCAAATTTTTGTATTACAGAAATTAGTGATTTATTTTAGCATTACAATAATAATATTTAAGGGGTAAAATGTGCTTAGTTGTTATGAAAATAATGTAACAATGCAAAACCTTTTAATAGTCATAAAAATAGGTTTCACTGATTTTATAGTAAAATAATTTCACATTTTTGCATTAAGTTAATAAGTGAGTTTTTTTCTTTCGTCACATGACAGTAATATACATTTTGTACAATATACAATGTGCTTGATTGTTAAGAAAACAAAGAAAATCTACACATTTTAAATGGACCTAAAAATATGTTTCACTGAATTTATTGCAAAAATAATTTCACGTTTTCGGTAAAGTTTTTTTTTTTTTTTTTTTTTTTAATAAATGTAATGGACTTTTTTTTGGGGTAAAGCGCTTAATTGTTATGAATATAATGTAACAATGCAGTAAAAATGATTTCAAATCTTTTGCATTACGGTAATAAGTAAGATTTAAAGAGCACCTATTATGGTTTTTCAAATATTACCCTTTATGTAGTGTGTTATATAGCTGTTTGTGAATGTAAAAAAGTCTGCAAATTTCAAAAATCAAAGTGCACGAAATATGGCGTTATTGACACCCAAAAGAAAGAACCGATTCTGAACACCTGAAACGAGTCGGTAGTAATCCCAGACTTACTTCCTGTACTAACCTACGTAATTTGGTAACAAAAAACCCGCCTCTGGTCTTCATTGGCTGCTCGCGAACAGCTTTGACCCGCCCTCAAACACTACACTAAGCGGTAGACCAATCACAACAGACTGGGACATCTGACCAATCAGAGCAGAGTAGGCTCTCTGAAAGGAGGAGTTTAGAATGAATCTTTAGAACGGATCATTGAACGAGTCGTTTTTGACACTGGGAAATAAAGGTAATGTTGCAATTTAAAGTGTTTTTTGACCATGGATGCATGTAAATCTATTGTATGAGACCTTTAAAACAAAATTAGACACGTTTAAAAACCATAATATTTGCTCTTTAAAAAAAAAAACATTTGCATGACAGTAATAGGCATTTTGGGGGGCAAAAGCGCTAAATTGTTATGAAAATAATGTACCAATGCAAAACATTTTAATGGACCTAAAAATAGGTTTCACTTATTTTATTGTAAAAATTATTTAAAACTTTTGCATTAAGAATTTTATAGAAATATAGAAACTTTAGAGGGGAAATGTGTCATGAAAATAATATCACAATGCAAAAAAAAATATATATATATATATTTTTTATTACATTTTTTTTTGTGATTTTGGAACATAATATGATCTATACATAATCTAAACAGTATTTTTTTTTTTTTTTTTTTTTTTTTGATTTCCCCTCAAAGTTTGAAAGTGAATAATTTGGTCAGTTCTGATATAATCAAGACAACTGCAACAAATTGAGGCATCTCAGTTAAGTTAGTAACAAAAAATCATGCTACACTGTAATATATTTTGTTTGAATGACAGTGGAGAAAAAGGCACAAGGTTGTGAACATAAAAACACATTCACAGAGCTTTCTCGACAATTCATCAGAAGAAAAGTCTCGCTGGATTAATCATATGTAGAATCATCAAAGTCACATATCTTACACACTTACTCCAACGTCATCCATAAATCCTGCTCATCTCTTCCAGGGGTAATACAGAAATTAATACCAAGTGACAGGTAAGTGCAGAAACCCCATTTTCCCATAATGCACCTGTGTGCTGGATCATAGAGGCATGGTCTGTACTCTCATCCACATGAGGCTGTATTGCATGAAAATTAGTGTTCATGATCTCCTGTTGGACTGTATATCCGCTGTGTGTGTGTTGGTGCGTCTGTTTCACTCCTGCCCAAAACCTTCCGTCTCTTCAATGGCAAACATGAGCTTTTCCTTCAGCTGTTCGTAACTCCTGTACGGCGGCAGATCTAGACGGTTAAAACTAGAACAGAAAAGAAAAGAAAGATTTACAGGTATGATTTAACAAGTGAGATAAGCACCATGTAAACATACAGGCTGTTGCATAACATCTGAACATTAACTGCAGGTATTATTTAATTATTATGATGATTATTATAATACGAATAGAAGGATCCTTACACAGTACAAACTACATAAGTGTTTACTTGTGTACAGTGATTATTCCTTTTCAAATTTATTGAACGTTACAAAATGTCTTTAGTATTTAAATGGTAATTAATAATGTCCTGATTAGTAACTAATCAGTAACAAAGATAACAAGATAATTGTAAACACAGATCTGTTAAGATGTTAAAATAATGTTTTCCATGAATTGAGGGTTATAAATGATGAGTGAGATTACCATGTGTGACTGCGAGGAAGCCAGTTCTCTTTCCCAACTTTCTCAATGCAGAACTTCTGCGGCCCGTTACTCCCTGTAAACAAACCAATATAACCATCAACTCCATCTCAACCCCAGTCAATACTCAAGACATGTTTGCAAAGTGACTAGAAATACAGATCTACAATATCTCACCCATCAGGTCTGCAAATCCTCCGACAGGCAGACGGCAAGTACCAGTGACAAACTGCAACAGTCTCATGCGCTTTTCATTGTCCATCTCTTTAATGAACTACAGAGAGAGAGAGACATTACTAACTCTGGTTACAATGTCTTGATCATCATTCATGCAAAACATGCCATCACTGATTGTCTTGAAGAAAGTGAAGATGGTAGTACCTGCCAGAACCAGACGATCTGTTTGCTGGTGCATGTGTAATGTCTGTATATTGTGTGTCTCTGCCAGTCATTCAAATCGATTTCCTGCATGCCACACAGCATCACCTACGACAAAAGCACTATTAATTATTGAACACGGAACACACACAGCGGCTGAACGGAGCTTTCACACACTACAATCATTCAGAAAGTCTTGCTGGAGTGTTCACAGAGAGTGTTTGTCTCTCACCTCAAGCTCTTTGGCATCGAAATACTGCAGGTACTGCTGCGAAAGAACTTCATTAAATCCCTCGAAGAACGCTTGAGTTTGTTCCTCAACACCACGAGACAAACGCCACTCTGCTACCAGCCTGAACGTACAGACAGAAGAACATTTACAACCAACTAACAGTGAACAGTGAATTTACAGTTGTGGCCAAAAATATTGGCACCCTTGGAAAATATGAGCAAAAAAGACTGTGAAAAATATGTCTTTATTGTTCATCCTTTTGATCTTTCATTCAAAATATTCACAAAAAACCATCCTTTAATTTAAGTAAACTAATTGAAAGGGGGAGGAGGGTTATCATAATTAAATAAATATTTTTCTCCAAAACACATTTGCCACAATTATTGGAACCCCTAGAAATTCTTATGAGTAAAATATATCTGAAGTACAGTTGTGCTCAAAAGTTTGCATACCCTTGGAGAATTGGTAATATATGTACCATTTTTAAAGAAAACATGAGTGAGCAGGCAAAACACATTTCTTTTATTTCTTATGGGATTCATATTCAACTGTAGGTTATAACAGAATGGCACAATCATAAAACAAGACATGGCAACAAAGAAAAACATGAAATGACCCGTTCAAAAGTCTGCATACCCTTAGTTCTTAATACTGTGTATTGCCCCCTTTAGCATCAATGACAGCGTGCAGTCTTTTGTTATAGTTGTCTATGAGGCCCCAAATTCTTGCAGGTGGTATAGCTGCCCATTCGTCTTGACAAAATGCCTCCAGGTCATGCAAAGTCTTTGGTCGTCTTGCATGAACCGCACGTTTGAGATCTCCCCAGAGTGGCTCGATGATATTAAGGTCAGGAGACTGTGATGGCCACTCCAGAACCTTCACCTTTTTCTGCTGTAACCACTGGAGGGTCAACTTGGCCTTGTGCTTAGGGTCATTGTCGTGCTGGAAAGTACAAGAGCGTCCCATGCGCAGCTTTCATGCAGAAGAATGCAAATTGTCTGCCAGTAATTTCTGATAACATGCTGCATTCATTTTGCCATCAATTTTCACAAGATTCCCCGTGACTTTATAGCTCACACACCCCCAAAACATTAGTGAGCCACCACCATGCTTCACAGTGGGGATGGTATTCTTTTCACTATAGGCCTTGTTGACCCCTCTCCAAACATAGCGCTTATGGTTGTGACCATATTTTGGTCTCGTCACTCCAAATTACAGTGTGCCAGAAGCTGTGAGGCGTGTCAAGGTGTTGTCGGGCATATTGTAACTGGGCTTTTTTGTGCCATTGGTGCAGTAAAGGCTTCTTTTTGGCAACTCGACCATGCAGCTCATTTTTGTTCAAGTATCGTCGTATTGTGCTCCTTGAAACAACCACACCGTCTTTTTCCAGAGCAGCCTGTATTTCTCCTGAGGTTACCTGTGGGTTTTTCTTTGTATCCCGAACAATTCTTCTGGCAGTTGTGGCTGAAATCTTTCTTGGTGTACCTGACCTTGGCTTGGTATCAAGAGATCCCTGAATTTTCCACTTCTTAATAAGTGATTGAACAGTACTGACTGGCATTTCAAGGCTTTGGATATCTTTTTATATCCTTTTCCATCTTTATAAAGTTCCATTACCTTGTTACGCAGGTCTTTTGACAGTTCTTTTCTGCTCCCCATGGCTCAGTATCTAGCCTGCTCAGTGCATCCACGTGAGAGCTAACAAACTCATTGACTATTTATACACAGACACTAATTGCAATTTAAAAAGCCACAGGTGTGGGAAATTAACCTTTAATTGCCATTTAAACCTGCGTGTGTCACCTTGTGTGTCTGTAACAAGGCCAAACATTCAAGGGTATGTAAACTTTTGATCAGGGCCATTTGGGTGATTTCTGTTATCATTATGATTTAAAAAGGAGCCAAACAACATATGTGATAATAAATGGCTTCATATGATCACTATCCTTAAATAAAAGATGTGATCATATTTTCAAAATCAATGCCAACATTTCACAATTTCTGCCAAGGTATGCAAACTTTTGAGCACAACTGTATATTCCCATTCGTATTTTACATTTTTTTAGTGCACCTGTGTGACTAGGTACATGAAATTGTTCAGCCATGACTTCCTGTTTCACAGGGGTATAAATATGAGGTAACACACAGGCCAAATTCCCTTAGTCATCTATAATAATTGGTTAGACCAAAGAATATAGTTCTGATGTGCGGCAAAAGGTTGTTGAGCTTCACAAAATGGGAAGTGTGTATCAGAAAATAGCTAAAGCATTGAAACTGCCCATTTCCACCATCAAGGCAATAATTAAGAATTTCCAATGAACTGGAGATCTTAAGAATCGCCTGGAAAAGGACCCAAAATTAACACATGGCAAGCGCCAAATGTGGGTCAATTTTCTGTTTGGCCAGTGAATTTCGCAGCGTCAAAGGCCACTCTGGCGGGTGGTTTTTGCTTTCTATCAGTTTACGTCAGCTTGTAAATTTTTTTTTTTTAAACACGTTCTAGTAAACTTTAATAAATCAACACTGTTTGTATACTTTGGGCATGTGAAAATGAAGTTGGCATTTTTTCCAACTGTAATTGCGCATCATTCCTCATGTACTGAAAGCTAATAGAAAATACCAGTGGACAAGTACCGTTAGCGGTACTTCTCGATGCAAGATGATAGTAATGTACAGGAGCGTTCATGCCATTGGGATGAAGGGAAGGCCACTCTTGAATTTACAGTCAATGGGCAAGTAAGTTTTAATACACATAAAAATTCTCTGGTAAAGATTGCATTATAATGAATGATTTTCATGGTCCTTGAACATGCATTGTGAAACACAGATAGTGTTTCATGTATTATTATGTGTCACAGCAACACTGCTACTGAATCAACAGCACAACACGAGACATAAAGCACTACCAGTAGACCGATTCCCAAAGAAATGACTGTCTTGAGCAGGCTCTTTTGAACCTACAGCACGAGACATAACAAGCGACAGTTTAATCTGATTCACAAACGACTCGAGCCGTTTTTTTTTAGTGAATCAACAACTGTTGGGTCTTGGGGTCATTAAGTCTCCAAAACTACAATCAGACATCACCTACATCACTACAAGCTGTTTGGGAGGGTTTCAACAAAAACCCCTTTGCTCTCATCCAACAACAAACTCAAGCGTCTCCTGTTTGCCAGACACTACTGAAACTTCAAATGGGACCAGGTTCTATGGTCAGATAAAACAAAACAAAACAAAAAAAGAGCTTTTTGGGAGCAAACACCAGAGATGGGTTTGGCGCACACAGAGATGAAGTAGTATCCAATGCCCACGGTTTAATGTGGTGCTGGATCTTTAATGTTGTGCGGCTGTTTTTCTGCCAGAGGTCCTGGACATCTTGTTCGGATACATGGCATCATGGACTCTATCAAATACCAACAGATAAAAAATCAAAACCTGACTGCCTCTGCCAGAAAGCTTACAATGGGCCCTGGTTGGATCTTCCAGCAGGACAATGATCCAAAACAAACATCAGAATCAACACAAAAATGGTTCACTGACCACAAAATCAAGGTTCTGCCATGGCCATCCCAGTCCCCTGACCTGAACCCCATAGAAAATTTGTGGGGTGAACTAAAGAAGAGAGTCCACCAACATGAACCTCTGAATTTGAAGGATCTGTAGAGATTCTGTATGGAGGAATGGTCTCAGATCACATGCCAGGTGTTCTCCGACCTCATTAGGCATTATAAGACAAGACTCAGAGCTGTTATCTTGGCAAAGGGAGGTTGCACAAAGTATTGAATAAAAGGGTGCCAATAATTGTGCCACACATATATTTGACAAAACTATTTGTTTTTTGATGAAACTTGTGATGTGTTTGCAACTGTTTAATATCCATTAGAGGTTAGATTTTTGTGAATATTTTGAATGAAAGATCAAAAGGATAAACAGTAAAGACATATTTTTCCACAGCCTTCTTTGCTCATATTTACCAAGGGTGCCAATATTTTGGCCACAACTGTATGTATATATATATATATATATATATATATATATATATATATAAATAAATGCGGTTACAGTGCACAATTATTCTGCCTTCTGATTGGAACAGCCTTCATACTAGATGATGCCCTAGAAATGTTGCCTAGAAGTGCCACTAACTAGTTTTTGGAGCTAGTGTGACATCACCTTAATGTGCAAACTGGAAAACCAAACTGAGCAACAACATTTGCAGGAAACAATACTAGCATTGACTAGACTTTGACTAACAACATGACACCAAGCAACAAAAAGAAAACCACATTCAAATGTAAAAACCACAAAACTGATGCAAACACATTCAGTTAAAGGGCTGTCTGTGTGTCAATGTGGAGTCCCTCAATAACAGTGCTGAGTTTAATTAGCACGAGTGTGTTTAATTATGAGAATGAGAGGCACCTGATGTACTCTTCCTTGTTCTCCTCCGTAACCTGGATGTTCCCGCCGTCCGGCTTCAGCTCGTGAGTCGACACCTCACCCAAAATCTCCTTATCCACGGAGAAGAACATCTCCAGACCACACTCCTCAATGTTATTATCCCTGACAACGCACACACACACAACACAGTCACAGGTGAGCTACATTCCACATGTGTCAGTGAACAGCTCTTTCACAGCTATAAGGAACATCTGTACCATGGCCGGGTCTAAAGGGGAGGATTGATAACGGCCTATATGTAAATACAACTGATTATAAGCTGTTGCATTCTGCTTGTTCTAATGCATTATACAAGCTTCATATTACTGATGTCAAGGTCATAAAGAGGGAGTTACAGCTGTGTTAATTCTGGCAGAATACTCATGAATACATTAATGCAGGTAAACTGACTTGATCCAGATGAGGGAGTTGTAGAACTCCGGGTCAATGGATTCCAGGTCTTTCAGAGCCAAAGGCTTGTTCAAGATGCGCTTGTAGAATGGCAATGAGAAGCCCGTATCGATGAACTTCCCGTGAAACAAAGCCTGCAGAAATCACAAATATAGAATATTCTGAGTAGTGGTCGACCGGTATGAGTTTTTCAATGGCCGATATGGATATCTAGAGAGCAGGATGCCCAATAAAGATGCAGATAAACAAAATTACATTTTATCAACAGCAAACAAAATGTACAAAAAACTTCTAAAGTGAAACACTTATTTTATGCAATATTTTCTCAAATTTGCATAAACTTGAAAAGAAAGTTTTTATTGGTAGAATTTGGAATTGACACAAGGGAAAGTTAACACTACTGTTTATCGACCAAAGCAAAAACTGTTATAATCGCAAAATGGCCAAATATCATCCTATATATCGGTCTCTAGGGATGGGATGATATGGTTCTTACGATTCGGTTCGATATACAATATGAGGTTCACAATTCGATATTATCTCGATGTGATATGATAACACTTAAATGACAAAGTATGGCAGAAAATTATGTTTTCACAAAATGCACATAATAATGTCGCATCAAAATAAAGTTATTTACAAGTTTCTCATGTACCTTCTATAAGAAAAGATCACAAACAATTAAACCTTAAAACATTCTACATCCAGGCTATTCTCAAAACATGCTACATTCAGGCTGCTCAGGTGCAGAACAAGCAATATAACTGAACATAACCTGTCCCGAAAAAGTATGTGAAAATGTATTTATTTTACTTATTATAATCACGTTTAACTTTTTAAAAACATAAAACTACTTTCTATCAATTAATATTATTTCTTGAAATTGTATATATAATAATGATATGTCTACAATTTTCAAGTAATAACATTAAGTTTACATTCATTTGTAAAACAAGCACTATAATGGTACTGTCACTTTAAGAGTTTAACACGCATCTCACAGACTTGCACAGGTGTTGCGGTTCATTTATTAACGAGAGAGAAGTCTCTTTTTTAGCGCACCTGTGCTATTTGTGATTAAAATTTATATTTCTTTTTACTTTTTTAACTGACTGTAAAGAACAGAAAGGATACTGAAAGACATTATTAAATGAAAGTGGAGTGCGGGATCTCATCTTTGATGGACACACATTACACGGAAGAAATGGTCCGTTTTAAGCTCAAGCACTTTTCAACAAAACAAGGTGATTTTCCAGGTATTCCGGTACTTAAATTTCTAAAAGCTAAATTCAGGTACTTTAAGGACCTTGTGTGAACTCTGTAAACAGTGTAGAAAAAAGCGCTGTAGTCATAAAGATTATGGTGTTTGACGGGTCATTTCATTTATGATCATGTGGACAGAAAACAATGTTTTAAATTTCAAAATATCGAGTTTTGCCTCGATATGGTTCAGCATTTTTTTGGCTCGTAATATATCGAAATTCAATATACCGTCCCATCCTTATCGGTCTGGCCGGTACATATCTGTCAATCACTAATCCTCAGAGACGCTGAACTGACGTCAGACGTTTTTGCTGCTATTATGTTGATGTTTGTGTCCAAATCCAAACTTGTTGTATGCTTCTTATTCCTAGCTTGTGTTATGCCACTTGTCACATGAAATGCAATCTTAAAATGAGCAAACATGGCAAGGAAACGTTACCATAGCGATGAAGCGTCCAATGAACTTGAAGTATTTGAGGTGGTCAGGGTTGATGGAGGAGGCGGGGTTTATCTGGAGGCAGTAGTTGTCTTTTCCCGCGTACTCAAACAGGCAGTACATGGGGTTCAACACCTCATGAGACAACAGAAAGAACCACTCCCTACAACAAACACAGTGGAGCAATTATTATTTTACAAAATTAAGACCAAAATAATTCAAAACAGGCAGGGAATTTTCATTCTAGAACGGTTTGATCTTTATTCTCCTGAACTGAACATGGAACCTGCCTGGCCACGCCTCCATAATCAAGCCCCTCCTCCCCAGGGAAGATGATCCAGAGTCTCCTCCGAAGATCTTGTGCGCTGAAACTCATGATCTGACGAGAGACACAAGAGCAAATGTCATTTCGCATAATGACAGAAGTCTGACTAAATCTTACTGACCAAGGTGCACCTGGAATTACGGCTGATCTCCACTAAAAAACACCACAAGCTTTAGAGTATAACGATTCATTTGAAAGTAATTCTAAAAGAAATTCGGTAAAATAATGTCCCACATTATTAATGCACCAAAATTTACATGTACACTTTCACAACTGTAGCTGTAGATTTGTTCTTCATTCAGAGAGTTTGGTCTCAGTGGAGCTAACATGGAGTTATTGGCATTTAATTCTTTTAGATTGAGAATTCATTCATTTATATGTTTAGAAATAATATGCCCACATAAAAGCTAAAAATATCCCTTGAGTCAAGCCTGAGTGTGGTTTGTTCTCCGAACAGCTAATTGTTGCCTATACAGCTGGAGTTTCGCTTACTGCCCCCTGCTGAAAACAGGTGGTACTTCAAGCTTGAATTGCTCTGATGGAAGGAATCAGAGACATGATTAATTGTTAATTTTTTTGAGAATATTTGTTAATATAATTAATTGCACTAAATAAACATGGTAAATTAACAGCCCTAGTAAAAAAGAAATTGTCACGTTTTCACTTATTATTTAAATATCGGTAATTCCTGAAAAGTACAAGACCGTGGTGACATTCTTGCAAAAAGAAAACAGTTAATTGCAGTAGTTCTGATGTGAAATGTCCACCGTGTGCCGCTAAAAGCAAGTTAAATCCCCCAAACTCAAAAGATGAGGTTAAGGTTAGTGCATTATATCAAGTTTTAAATCAACAAAAAGGTACCTCCCTACACTAACCTAACCAAAAGTTTCATAAAAAGCAAATGTGAGAAGAAAAACACAATTGCTGACTCAACGATGTCATTTTGTGGTGCTTCTATGACACTTTCCGCTCACGTGCCGACTAGCATGGTCTTCAGGACTCGTACCCGTATCCTTTGCATCGCAAGTGCAACGCTCTATCAGTCGAGCTGCCGTGCAACTCGATCCCACTCGAAAAAGCTTGTAAATGTAACTGGTTATGTAAGATTAAAATGTAGTCATGCGCTATGGTAAAAGTGTTTAGATTGGGGTCTGGGTAGCTCAGCGAGTAAAGACGCTAACTACCACCCCTGGAGTCGCGAGTTCGTATCCCAGGGTGTGCTGAGTGACTCCAGCCAGGTCTCCTAAGCAACCAAATTGTCCCGGTTGCTAGGGAGGGTTGAGTCACATGGGGTAACCTCCTTGTGGTCACTATAATGTAGTTCTCGCTCTCGGTGGGGCGTGTGGCAAGTAGTGCGTGGATGCTGCGGTGAATAGCGTGAGCCTCCACACGCACTATGTCTCCGCGGTAACGCACGGATTGAGGCGAGTCACTACGCCACCATGAGGACTTAAGAGCGCATTGGGAATTGGGTATTCCAAATTGGTGAAAAAAAAAAAAAAAAGTGTTTACATGTCATAAGATAGCACTGTGTGGTGAACAGGTCAAAAAGTAAGTGTTTATGAACTGATAATCTGCCGTTTTACTTGTGATTTGTTTGAAAGGGAATAGAAGTCGTTGTTGTAGCACCTCTAGTGTTCATTTCACCTGGAAACTGCTGTGATACGTACAACAAGCCACGTAATAATAATTGTGCAAAACTTTAGGAAAGTAACATGATTCTATGAGACTAGGTTGTTCATGTCATGACAGAAATAATGATTCAAAGAATACCTGCTGGAATGAATCTTCAAACAGCGTTTTGCGACTGACTGTGATCTTTATGTGCTGTGGCATCGCTAATTGCTGTGATAAGAAATAACAAACCAAAAGTTAAAAGCTGCCAACACAAACACCGGTGTCAAACTTTCATTTAGAGACATTCAGCAATGACAAGTTTCATAAATGTATAACAATTCTAATATTTCTGCATCTATAACAACGCTATTGGATCATATGAGCAGAATTTATGGAAACACTCACCTGACACCAGAATCTGAAGTACTGAACTTTGGCTTTGAAGTCTCGTACATATGTGATCTGAGGGCCGTTCTCACTGTGCGGAAGAAAAGAGCGAAATAATTCATTACATACTAGAATCTGGACCAGAGATCTTAATAAAAAATACCAGGGTGAATCTTATGAAAGCTGCCAGGAACATGTCCAGGTCATATTTCACCCCAAAATCAAAAGAAAGAAATAAGAAATTCTATTTTGTTTGCCTACTTTAGGACCATTAAGATTTTTGCATCATGACTGGAGCTGCTAGCAAATCGATTAAAAACTGCTCACTTGAATCAAAATATGTATAGGAATCTGGACACAATCAGACCAACTTTTAACTGCTACTTAAGGTTTGGCGGATATAACCAAAACTACATTTTAATCTGAATCATCTGCTGTTAGTAACGATATGTCAGTTTCCATGTTTAGGTTTCATGAAGTATTGAGCAAAAACATGGCAACGATGGCCCCAAAGTAACATACATATGTGAAAACTAGGGCTGTCAAGGGAATTGAATTAATTACATGATATGCCGATTAATCGAATTAATCGCAATTAATCGAATATATAAATATTTGCTGAGAAAGGCCCTGAAATAACTATAATTCAATATACAATGATTAAATAATTGTAAATAGTTATATTTAAATCATTATTAATATAATATTTATTATAAATGTAATAAGATAATTAAAAAGCAATACATTATTGTGGCAGACGAGTAAAGCATTGATAAAACAAAAAAATTTAATGGCTTTAAAAAGACAATATACTTTTTGTTTCCATATCACTGAACATCTTGTGCTGTCGCTAGTATCAATCAAGCGGAAGTGTGGTTTGTTGTCTGTACAGCTGGAGATTCGCTTACTGCCCCCTGCTGAAAACAAGTGGTTCTTCAAGCTTGAATTGCTCCGATGATAGGAATATTCCTAATTATGGTCCGGGGACATGACTAATTGCATACATTTTTTAACACGTTATTTTTTTTATAGAATTAATCGCACTGAAATAATGTGTTAAATCGACAACCCTAGCAAAAAGAGCACTGTCGTGTTTTCACTTATTTCACCATCTGTAATTCCACTATCGATGCAATAATATTTAGATTATCCCAATTACTGGCCATTGATATATTGGCATCTGATATATCGTGCACCCCTAGATCAATGAGAATGAGAGTTTTTCAAAATACAATAATGATGATTTGGGGGGGCGGGGTAAGTGTGCATAATTGTCATGAAAATAATGCGACAATGCAACAGTGGCACAGCCACAGGTGTGCCAGGGAATGCAAATGCCACCCAAAACATCAGCTTGCAGACGCAAATGAAATGATTTTTATAAGCTTAATAATAGTAGGGGTTTAAAAATGCATCCACGTGATGAAGAAAATTCAACACATCAATTATGGAATTTAATAATCAATTATAATGACTACAATAATACTCTGTGTTACAGAGGCCGTCTCGGATTACATGCCCACTCTTGCAACAGACGTGGATCTAATGACTGAAACAAGCGCATTTGATAATGCTATACCAAGTTCGGCTTTTTTCGTCATTATACATAACTGCGAATAGCGCATCCCTACAATAACACTGATACATTTTGCTCTTGCGTGATGCTGCATCTTCACCGCCACTGTAGTATCTGTGCAACACAAAAGAACAGTTTTTTGTTGGTTTGCACCTTCAGAGATTGTTGTACTATCTTTACATTGGCTCAATGTGTAATGTAACATAAGTATTTTTTTCAGTTTATATTTGCAGTCATGCATAAACCAGTTGTCCCTGTACTCCCTAAATGTTCTTCAATAAAGATTTCAAATCTTTTGACTGCTGTTCTTCTGTTCCACGATGCATCACACATTCATTTCTCATCCAAACCCTTGTGTATTTTTAATCAATATTCCCATACAGCCCAAACTGCCCATCCATTTACATTTTGTTTCCTCAGTATATTTTGGAAAATAGTTATGAATTGTTCCAAAATAATCTAATTGATTTGTGACAGACTGCAATTTTTATGACTAAATATACTAAATATGATCCTAATGATTGGATTAATTAACAGGCCTACCTACTCAATTGGCAAAAGCAGTTTTCATTTAAAAAGAAAAATAGGTCTTCTTAAAGTCACTGTAACTTAAGACAGGGCTGTAAAGTACTTTAGAGCTAAAAAGATATCAATACAATGGTTTTAACAGTACATGTCATTTATTGTGCTTCAGTTTCTTGCACACCCTGTTTTCCTATGGCACACCCAGAGCCACTGCAATGCAAATAAATAGGCATTAATCAAACATTTCTTTTGATTTTGGAGTGAAACATGACCAGGACATTTATTCATGAAATTTACCCAACTGTATACAGACCGGCTGAACTTATTTAAAAGGCACTTATTGAGGCTGTAAAAGTATCAGAAAAGCTTTACTTTGCTGCCCTGAGCTTTAATTGTGACACTCATGTCAGGTTCACTTGTTTATTTCTAGTTTATTTCAGCTGATTCTGTGATGATTGTGACATCAACAGAACGTCACTCACATTCCTCTGACGTATGCAATCATTTACCATAAAAACACTTTCTCTAGATCAATGCACACACTGGAACTGAACACACAGCGAGAGGCGCGTGTGACTTTGAGTGAACTCATCATGGAGGATCAAAGTCAAACGCAGTTTCGCACACAAACTGGTTATTCCTGTTATGGATCTGATGACTCGCAGTTTATTTGTGTGTCCTGAAACCACATGAACACACAAACACATTGCCCGCCTAAAAGAGATTCATTAAATGTGTCTCAAAGCTACAGTATATCATACTAACATGCAGTATGCGTCACTCTATCTCAGAAGGATATTTTTACAGATTTTTATTGGCCGATACCGATGTTGGGCCGATACATCGGAGCATCTTTAATTATAACGCATCGGTTACTGCAGTGGTGAGGACCCTCACTTCACAGCAGCCTGACTGAGATGTCTTTTTTGCATATGTGTGGTTTACACTTACAGTGAGGATTTTCCGGTCCGTGGGTCGATGTAAGTGGTGGTTCTGCAGTTGTGATCTACGAAGTAAGGAATGCCATCGACTGTAAACCTCATCTCCCATCCCTCAGGAAGCGGCTTCTCATTCAGCAAACTACAGAGGCGTAAAAACACACTTTAATAAGCTGCGGTTTACGACAAAGACACTTCAAACCTTAATATTGGCCTTGGGTTGAGCTGAGTTTATTTAAATCAATACGTAATCACCCCTCACTTTTAAATATGAATCATATAATCTGGCTTTAAAATCTGATCGGATGAGCCTCGTTGGACGCCGTTTTAATGCATCAAGCCTGTCTATTTATGGGTGTTTCTTCAACTTATGTGTTTAAAACAAAGTGGGAAATAAACAAACCATTTCAATATTTATTTTTTGGAAAATAATTATACATTTTTCAAAAAATACAACTGTCCAACAGTTGTGCAGTCATTTCCACCCCACCAATCAATTTTGCCCCTAATAAAGTTTTTTTAAAAGTTCACTTGTGAACAGAATATTGTTATTGGGCATCATTTCAAATCAAGCTATAATTTTGCCAAATTATGCAAAAAGTGTGAAAATATTATTTAATTGTATGCATTTAGGATACATAAAATATTAGATATTAAATTAGCATTAGCAAGACAAAGGAGTCAGTGGTTTTATTTGAAAAACGTTAAAAATGTCATTTGTCATCACAGAATTCTATTAAACACATTTCAGAATTTGAGATGTGCTGAACTGACACTGTTGGGAATATTTATGACAAAACTTACATAAATCTCATGTAATGCATGTACATACACTGATGGACATTGTTAGTAGACAAATTTAAAAAACCTTTAAGGTGACCTGAAGAGGAGAGGTGTCCAAGTCACACCAACTGTCCACTGGTGTTCCTCAGGGATCAGTGCTTGGACCCCTTCTCTTTTTGATCTACACTATATCACTCGGATCGATAATTAAGGCACATGGTTTTTCCTACCACTGCTTTGCAGATGATACACAGCTCTACCTGTTGTTCCAGCCTGACAACACCATCTCCGCTCATATCTCTGCCTGCCTCTCAGAGATCTCAGCCTGGATGAAGAAACGTCACCTTCAGCTCAACCTGGCCAAGACAGAACTCCTCGTGATCCCAGCCAACCCATCTGTTGACCACAACCTCACCATTCATCTTGGTTCAACAACACTAACGGCAACCAGGACAGCTCGGAACCTGGGAGTGGTGGTAGATGACCAGCTTAACTTCACTGCCCACATCTCATCAACTGCATGGTCTTGCAGGTCGCGCTTTACAACATCAGGAAAATCAGACCTTTCCTGCCTGAATATACCGCACAACTCCTGCTCCACGCTCTGGTAATTTCAAGACTGCCCTACTGTAATGCCCCTTTGGCCGGCCTCCCAGCTAGCACGATTAAGCCACTGCAGATGGTCCAGAGAATAAAAACTCTGCCATGAACACCGCTGCCTCTCTCCAGAATGAGCTAAATACTTTTTATGCTCGTTTCGAGGGAAATAACACCGTTAGTTCACTCTCCGTCTCTGTAGCGGATGTAACCCGATCCTTCCGACGGGTGAATATCCGTAAAGCCGCGGGTCCAGACGGCATTCTGGGCCACGTCATCAGAGCGTGCGCGAACCAACTGGCTGGTGTTTTTACAGACATTTTCAACCTTTCCCTCTCCTTGTCTGTGGTCCCCATATGCTTTAAAAAGCCCACCACTGTGCCTGTTCCAAAGCAATCCAAAATCACTTGCTTAAAATGACTGGTGTCCTGTTGCTCTGACCCCCATCATCAGCAAATGCTTTGAGAGACTAATCAGAGATTATATCTGCTCTGTGCTGCCTCCATCACTGGATCCATTGCAGTTTGCTTACCGCAACAACCACTCCACTGATGATGCCATTGCATCTACAATACACACTGCTCTCTCCCACCTGGAAAAAAAGTACACTTATGTGAGAGTGCTGTTTGTAGACTACAGCTCAGCATTCAACACCATAGTGCCCTCCAAGCTAGATGAGAAACTCCGGGCTCTGGGCTTAAACAGCTCGCTGTGCAGCTGGATCTTGGACTTCCTGTCAAGCAGACGCCAGGTGGTTAGAATGGGCAGCAACATATCCTCATCACTGACCCTCAACACTGGAGCCCCGCAGGGCTGTGTTCTCAGCCCACTCCTGTATTCCCTGTACACATATGACTGTGTGGCAACACACAGCTCCAATGCCATCATTAAGTTTGCTGATGATACGACAGTGGTAGGTCTGATCACTGACAATGATTAAACAGCCTACTACAGAGAGGAGGTGCACACTCTGACACACTGGTGTCAGGAGCACAGCCTCTCCCTCAACGTCAGCAAGACAAAGGAGCTTGTGGTGGACGTCAGGAGAAAAGACAGAGAACACAGCCCATCACCATCAATGGAGCACCGGTGGAGAGAGTCAGCAGCTTCAAGTTCCTGGGTGTCCACATCACTGAGGAACTAACATGGTCCGTCCACACTGAGGCTGTTGTGAAGAAGGCTCACCAGCACCTCTTCTTCCTGAGACGGCTGAGGTAGTTTGGAATGAACCGCCACATCCTCACACGGTTCTACACCTGCACTGTAGAGAGCATCCTGACTGGCTGCATCTCCGCCTGGTACGGCAACAGCACCGCCCACAACCACAAAGCCCTGCAAAGGGTGGTGCGAACTGCCAGACACATCATCGGAGGTGAGCTTCCCTCCCTCCAGGACATATATACCAGGCGGTGTGTGAAAAAAGCTCGGAGGATCATCAGAGACTCCAGCCACCCAAGCCATGGGCTGCTCTCACTGCTTCCATCAGGCAGGCGGTATCGCAGCATCAGGACCCGCACCAGCTGACTTCATGACAGCTTCTTCCCCCAAGCAATCAGACTTCTGAACTCTTGATCTCTCACGATCAATATACATCAGCACTGCACTTAATTAATCTTATTATCTCACACTGGACTGTCATAAATTATATTATATTCTCTCTTAACAACACACTGGCAACTGACTATCAACCGACAGCCTGAATGTCAATACAGTAAAATACAACTTACTGTATATTTTATATATACTATATACAGGTGCTGGTCATATAATTAGAATATCATCAAAAAGTTGATTTATTTCACTAATTCCATTCAAAAAGTGAAACTTGTATATTATATTCATTCATTACACACAGACTGATATATTACAAATGTTTATTTCTTTTAATTTTGATGATTATAACTGACAACTAAGGAAAATCCCAAATTCAGTATCTCAGAAAATTAGAATATTGTGAAAAGGTTCAATATTGAAGACACCTGGTGCCACACTCTAATCAGCTAATTAACTCAAAACACCTGCAAAGGCCTTTAAATGGTCTCTCAGTCTAGTTCTGTACGCTACACAATCATGGGGAAGACTGCTGACTTGACAGTTGTCCAAAAGACGACCATTGACACGTTGCACAAGGAGGGCAAGACACAAAAGGTCATTGCAAAAGAGGCTGGCCGGTCACAGAGCTCTGTGTCCAAGCACATTAATAGAGAGGCGAAGGGAAGGAAAAGATGTGGTAGAAAAAAGTGTACAAGCAATAGGGATAACCGCACCCTGGAGAGGATTGTGAAACAAAACCCATTCCAAAATGTGGGGGAGAACCACTACGCACAGACGTATGCAAGACATGGGTTTCAGCTGTCGCATTCCTTGTGTCAAGCCACTCTTGAACAACAGACAGCGTCTGAAGCGTCTCACCTGGGCTAAAGACAAAAAGGACTGGACTGCTGCTGAGTGGTCCAAAGTTATGTTCTCTGATGAAAGTAAATTTTGCATTTCCTTTGGAAATCAGGGTCCCAGAGTCTGGAGGAAGAGAGGAGAGGCACACAATCCACGTTGCTTGAGGTCCAGTGTAAAGTTTCCACAGTCAGTGATGGTTTGGGGTGCCATGTCATCTGCTGGTGTTGGTCCACTGTGTTTTCTGAGGTCCAAGGTCAACGCAGCCGTATACCAGGAAGTTTTAGAGCACTTCATGCTTCCTGCTGCTGACCAACTTTATGGAGATGCAGATTTCATTTTCCAACAGGACTTGGCACCTGCACACAGTGCCAAAGCAACCAGTATCTGGTTTAAGGACCATGGTATCCCTGTTCTTAATTGGCCAGCAAACTCGCCTGACCTTAACCCCATAGAAAATCTATGGGGTATTGTGAAGAGGAAGATGCGATATGCCAGACCCAACAATGCAGAAGAGCTGAAGGCCACTATCAGAGCAACCTGGGCTCTCATAACACCTGAGCAGTGCCACAGACTGATCGACTCCATGCCACGCCGCATTGCTGCAGTAATTCAGGCAAAAGGAGCCCCAACTAAGTATTGAGTGCTGTACATGCTCATACTTTCATGTTCATACTTTTCAGTTGGCCAAGATTTCTAAAAATCCTTTCTTTGTATTGGTCTTAAGTAATATTCTAATTTTCTGAGATACTGAATTTGGGATTTTCCTTAGTTGTCAGTTATAATCATCAAAATTAAAAGAAATAAACATTTGAAATATATCAGTCTGTGTGTAATGAATGAATATAATATACAAGTTTCACTTTTTGAATGGAATTAGTGAAATAAATCAACTTTTTGATGATATTCTAATTATATGACCAGCACCTGTATACTATTTTTATTGTATAATGTGTATTCTATATTGTGTGTATTGTATACTGTACATTGTATATTATTATTTGTATATTGTGTTGTGTGTAATTATGTGTATATTAGATATGTAAATTGTGTTGTGTAAATCTGATGTTTATTGTAAACTGGTATATGTCTCATCACTGTCATGACTGCTATGTTGCTCGGAACTGCACCCAAGGCTTTCACCCACCGTTGCACTTGTGTATATGGTTGTGTGACAATAAAAGTGATTTGAACGCAGCAGCGCATCTGGTCTTCAATCAGCTAAAGAAGGCTCACGTCACCCCACTCTTGATTTCACTGCACTGGCTGCCAGTAGCTGCCCGCATCAAATTCAAGGCTTTGACTCTGGCCTTCAGGACAGCCTGTGGAACAGCTCCCTATTACTTCAATTCACTCCTCCAGGTCTATGTTTCTACTCGCTCTGCGGTCACTGAACGAGCGGCACCTGGTGGTCCAATCGAAAAGAGGCACAAAGTCTATTTCATGATCATTCACTCTCTCTGTTCCTCTGTGTTAGAATGATCTTCCAACCTCCACACGATCAACATTCAAGAACCAGCTGAAAACAAATCTGTTCCGCCAGAACCTAACCAATCCACACTAAATGCACTTAAACAATATTTAACAATTATGTCTCGTTCTTCTACTCCAGCTTCTAACTTGGCAGTGTGATACTGCAGATATTGTTGACTTTTGTTTGACAAATTGATTGCTATGTTCCTCATTTGTAAGACACTTTGGATAAAAGCATCTGCTAAATGACTTAATATAACACCCTTATATTAAGAAATGCAATTATTTTATTGAACATTGCTGTCTTTAAAATATTGCAGTTGCTGGTGTTTAAGTGAGCGACAGTTTTCACACAGAGAAAAATTGTCTGACCCTTGAGTACGTGGATCCTCCCACTGTGTTGTTCTGGTCAGGTGATGAACAAAGTAAACTCTGCCATTAGAGTCAGTTCGTTTCTCTAAAAGAGAGAGACAGAAAGAGAAAAGATATCAGGAGGACATTAGGAGCCAAGTTTACACTTTAAAAAGCTTTTCCTTAAACAAATCATTCTGGTCTATTATCAGCATCCGGGCTAGATTCACCCGTTGATTTAAACTGAGCAAGCGGTCTCATTTGTTAAATTTGGGACACTGAAGGATGTAGTGGCTAATTTTAGTCGCAGGTGCTGATAATAAGGTTACCAGAACAATAAGACACAGCTGCTAGTCCAGCATGCTAAAGAAAAGCCTCAGCTCAGTATTCACAATTTGTCTAACCGAAGTTGCTCTTTACAATAAAAAGAGAATTTGTCTCTCTCTCTCACCCCATCCATGTGGCAGAGGTCCCAATGGGTCAAACTCCTTATTCTGAGGGGCTGCAGCCTGATCCTGCAACTACAGAATTAAAATAATTAAAAAATAAATTGACAAACTGTTTCACATTGTGTTTAGTCGCTTTTGACAGTAAATAAGTACAGTAGATAATATGACAAACATTTAAAGACATAAAACTGCATTCACACTAGAGGTCGACTAATAGTGGATTTGTGGATTTTGATAACCACGGTGGTAGAAAAGGCAGACAACCTTATAATAAAGTTTTTTGTGCATAATCAGAAAAATTAAGAATGGTGCAGAACACGGGACTTTTAACTATAAAAAAGCCCAAAACACACCGTGGACTCTTATTTTGAAATGACGGAGACTTATATGCAAGTATTTACCAAATTAAGCAATTTGTAGCCTAAATATTCACTTGATGAAGATTTTGGCAAATATATTTATGTATATTTCACCAGATAAGGTTTATTGATGAGGAATAATAAAAAAAAAAGGACTATCTGCAACTATCGGCATAGATTATTGAAGATAACTGATAGTTCAAAAAAGCGACTAGTGGCACTTATTAATCGTAAACTGAAATATCGGTCTACATCTATTCACACCACATTTAACGTCCAAAAAGTGACTCATTTCCAAGTACAAAACAGAATATTCAGCTTTATAGGACTTGATTTTATTCAACCGGACTTGACTGAACCTGTTACGGCTTTAATGTTATTGGTTTATGTTACTCCTCCCCGCCCACATGGCCTTGGTGATGTCAGCAGATGTGAAAAAACATTTCAGGGGCAGAGAAAGTTGCTGCATTTTGATGAATGATTACAAAAATGTATTAAATAAATATTGCCAATTTTGATTTCACACTGTCTTTTAAATGGACGGTTCAACCAAAATGTAAATTTATGTCATCATTCACTAACCCTCATGTTGTTACATATTTCACGTTACATCTTTCTTCCGTGGAACACATAAGGAGATGTATGGGAAACATACACCTTACCGATTATGCTAAATAAGCCAACAACATGTGTGGTCATGTAAATGCATTAAACAGTGTTCCTTTATCGTGTAAGGACATAAACGGCATAAGAATAAATCGATTGACAAGGGTATATTTTTGCCTGTTAGGCCGATTTCGTGTTGCATGTAAACACCTTAAGCTGCATTTTTACTGGCTTATCCAATGTGTGCGAACGCCTCTTCACGGTTTAACGTCAAAAGCAGAGAACAACACAACTTTTTCAATTGTTATGTAGAAGCAGATTTCTTGCTTTATCTGATATCCGGGAGTAATCAGCATATTGGTGTGCATATACATGGGTTAACTGTTCAGAATTTCTGAATAAAGTCATTCAGGTTTGGAACAACAGAATTGTCATTTTTTTTTGTGAACTGTCCCTTTAAGAGTAGAGCCCACTTTGCCAGTTATTTACGTTTGCGTAAAACATTTCAAACCCCCAGTCATCCTCATACTTGAAGCTTGTTTGTGTGTTTACATTAGAGTCACTCACCCCAAAAATGAATCTTTGGTTGAACTGCTGCATGGCTCCCTGCAGTTGACTGCGCTGGTGTTGCCACTGCTCGAAGTTCCGCACCGTCTCCATCGTGGGGCGCTGCCACGTGGTCGTTCTGGTGATGTGGTCCACAAAATACACCCGACCCAACGGGTCCACACGCCGCTCCCAGCTACGACAGCAAGCGCAATCAACTAAATTGCTAAATTGCAACAACTGCAACTTTTTCAACCACATTTTGTTAACCTTACAGAATTAGATTAGGACATTTTGCATTCTATTAGATGTCCTTTTATATTATATATGGTATTAAATGAGTTACATTTACAGTGTCTGTTCTAAATTAAGTTAGATAAGGGATAATTCACCCAAAAGTTGCTTCTTTTATTCATACAAAGTAAATGGTAACTCAGGCTGAACATTCTGCTTTTGAGTTCCACAGGAGAGAGAAAGTCAGTCAGATATGGATGACTGGTTGAACTATCCCTTTAAAATTTATCAGGTGCTATTTAAAGCAATATTGTGATTTCAGCAACAATTCAATACATGAGATCTCTGATTCAAACCTAAAACCATCAAATTAGCAGTCCTGATCATGAACTATTGGGCTCATATTGGATCAAATTTGTGGTACAGTTAAAACATGTTAAACACGCATATAAAATATGCAAAGCACATTCTTTCAGGGGGTGTGTCCAGTATTTCAGAGAGACGGGATGTATTCTCACCCTGCTGGTAACAGCTCCGGTCTCTCCCATGTCGTTCTCTTCTCCACATGATCAACAAAATACAAACGACCGTTCTGATCCACACGTTGCTCCCAACTATAAAAACACATATACACGCAGATATGACAATTAACAGTCAACCGATATCGGTTTAAGTGGCCGAAAGAAAGCAGAGTGACCGATATGATTCATATATATGATATATCATGTACTTTAATGACAAATTATTTTAAGCAATATGTCCTCAAAATGTTTTTCTGTTAACAAAGCTGTTGGTCGATTTCCTAGTTGACAAGGAGAAACTACCACTTCTGTTAATTAGCAAAGCAAATCACTGTTATCATGTCAATCATTTTAAAATTGACAATTATCGGACAATTAATTGGCCTGGCCAATATACAGTATCAGCAGGGCCGTTTCTACCTATAAGCGGTATAAGTGGCCGCTTAGGGCCCCCGAGCCAGCTGTTATGGCTCATTCAGGCAGTGGTATAGAGGGGACCCTCTTGTGGCATGGGAGGGAAGGGGAAATGTAACTGCAAGCAGAGAGTTGTAGCTAGATGTGACACACATACATGCACGGTCAAAGGGTTTTTCATTTAAAAATGAACATAAGCCGGGGGCCAGGGAAGCTCAGTGGTAAAATACGCTGGCTACCACCCCTGGAGTTCGCTAGCTCGCTAGTTCGAATCCCAGGGCGTGCTGAGTGACTCCAGCCAGGTCTCCTAAGCAACCAAATTGGCCCAGTTGCTAGGGAGGGTAGAGTCATATGGGGTAAAACTCCTCGTGGTCGCTATAATGTGGTTCGTTCTCGGTGGGTCGCGTGGTGAGTTAAGCGTGGTTACCGTGGTGGATGGCGTGAAGCCTCCACACGCACTGTCTCCATGGCAACTCGCTCAACAAGCCATGTGATAAGATGCGCGGGTTGACGGTCTCAGATGTGGAGGCAACTGGGATTCGTCCTCCACCACCCGGACTGAGGCAAATCACTACGTGACCACAAGGACTTAAAAAAAAAAAAGCACATTGGAATAACATAACATAAGCCAGTTACCTGGCTAGATGGTGTTTGTTCATTGTCATGCATTAAATTGCAACAATTAGTTAGCTAGAGTTTTGCAGTAGACTCCCATTGTAGATACAACGATCAGCCACAACATTAAAACCACCTGCCCAATATTGTGTAAGTCCCCCTCGTGACGCCAAAACAGCACCAACCCGCATCTCAGAATAGCATTCAGAGATGCTATTCTTCTCACCACAATTGTACAGAGTGGTTATCTGAGTTACAGTAGACTTTGTCAGTTCAAACCAGTCTGGCAATTCTCTGTTGACATCTCTCATCAACAAGGCATTTCCGTCCACAGAACTGCCGCTCACTGGATGTTTTTTGTTTTTGGCAAAATTCTGAGTAAATTCTAGAGACTTTCAGGAGATCAGCAGTTACAGAAATACTCAATCCAGCCTATGTGGCACCAATAATCATACCATAATCCAAATCACTGAGATTAAAAAAATGTTTTGGGGAGGCAGTGGTGGCTCAGCGGTTAAGGCTCTGGGTTACTGACCAGAAGGACGGGGGTTCCATCCCCAGCACCACCAAGATGCCACTGTTGGGCCCTTGACCCTATCTGCTCCAGGGGTGCCGTATCATGGCTGACCCTGCACTCTGACACCAGCTTAGCTGGGATATGTGAAAACAAATAAATTTCACTGTATATATATGCAAAAATGTATGTATAATGTGTGACCAAAATAAAGGCTTCTAGGCTTCTAATTTTTTTCCCCTTTCTGATGGTTGATGTGAACATTAACTGAAGCTCCTGACCCGTATCTGCATGATTTTATGCACTGCACTTAAGATAATCACATGGATGATTGTTGGTGCCAGATGGGCTGGTTTGAGTATTTCTGTAACCGCTGATCTCCTGAGATTTTCACATACAGCGGCCTCTAGAATTTACTCAGAATGGTGCAAAAACAAAAAACATCCAGTGAGCGGCAGTTCTGTGGACAGAAATGCCTTGTTGATGAGAGCGGTCAACAGAGAATAGCCAGATTGGCTCGACAAAAAATATTAGGCAGGTAGTTTTAATGTTGTGGCTGATCGGCGTAGTTATTTATTGTCATTTATTGTTAATTTGTATAGCTATTTACTGTAAATTTTGTGCCGTTAATATATTGCAATTTCAAGTAAATCTATTCAAATTTGTTGTTATTGTGGGGTCATTCTTGTGTAGGCCTGGATAAGAGTGGCCGGGGGGGTTCCTCTAAGTGGGATTTCACTTAGGGCACCCATATGCTCAGAAACAGCCCTGAATATCAGTCTCTCTCTCTCTAACTAGAATTAACAGTATTTTTTTTTTATTAAAACATTTTTTTTTCTTTCAGTTATCGGTATTGGTCTGATTAGGCCGATATAATCAATTTTACATTAAACATTTTGATGCCTGATTTTATTTGAAGTGCATGATTTCACTTAGTGTGAAAAACATTTTTGTTTTAAAGACAAAATAGTAAAAGTTTAAAGAAATAGTACAGATTTACACTATCGGCCAAAATATCGGTTATCGAACATAAAAAGAATTATCAGGCATTGATATCGGCCAAAACAATTGATATTTGCAAAATCCCAAATAAACACTAAGGAAGTTTTGCAAATGGCATGTTTGCACCCTTGAAGGGCACAGCGGGAAAGGGACGCAACTCGAAGTGTCGTTCCAAATGAAAGTAGGAAAATGACTATTTTCACGAAGGGCCCACAAGGGTACATTCATATAATAATGCCATGCTCCATTCAGAGTACCCACTTCAAGGGCTCTGTCCTTTAGGGTGTGTAGGGCATAGGGATGATCACTTTCGATTAAACTTCAGCCTTAATTAGTTTGTGTTGTTGAGGGTTGTTACTAAGCTACATGTTTATTTGCGAATTTCATGACTGTCGTACCCTGGCGGCAGTGGCCCAGTGTTCACCATACTGGGAATCCTGTTGGGGGCGGGGACTACGCTGAGAGCCATCCTACCGGGCTGCTCCTGTGTAGGGGCGGGACCACAGTCAGAGGCTGCACCCCCAGAATGGTTACGAATTGGAGTGTCAGAACGTGACGAATCGCTGCCATCAAGAAACGAGCCAGTAGAGGGAGCTACAAAGAGAAAAATATTATTATTTGCATAGCATTCGAATATTTAAACATTTTCACAATGTATGCTTCACAAAACAATGAAAAAACTATATATATTTTCACAATTAGAGATTAGGGTGGCCATTTACCGATATTATGCAGATATATGTAAACAATATATTTGATTCGATACAATGTAAATTAGAAAATAACATGTACACAAATTTAATGTACACAATATTTACTCAAGTTTCACAAAAAAAAAAAAAACATTTGAAAATAGAAAATGTATACTATTTACTGACAAGATTGTCCGTCAGTTAATCGGACACGGTTATTGGCGAAACCGATAAGTGTCAAATATCGGTTGACAGATCGGTCTGGACAATGCTTTGGTCTATCAATATTTCACAATGCATAAGAGAACAGATTTTATCAAAAATTATTGTCAAGAGTGGTGTAAATGGACAGGTGTCCCACCTGGTGAAGAGGTGGGTCTGTGTGGGGTTGGCGGAGGAGGTCGAGAGGGTCGTGCGGGTCTCGGGGGTCGTGACCCTCTGGTTGCCCCTGAAGGGGAGTCCAATCCATTTACACGGCCATTAGGGGTTGATGCTCGCTCCTGACTGTCTGACACTGCAGGCGATGGATCTCTGCTACTCCAGAGAGAGAGAGAGACAGATACTGTTTATAAGCAGAAGAAAGCTCAGGAACAAGCCATTTTTACATATGATCAGAAAATATATTATGTAACATGACTCAAATAATCACAAGTTTACTTCATAAAGGGTTCCCAACCCTTCTGACCAATGAATTTCCATCACTTTTCTAGTTGTTTGTGATTAATGGATGATTATTATTTTATTGCACTTAAAATAAGCAATTTGTAGTGAAGCATAACTAAAAAAAAGTTTAATACAAATTTACATATACATATACATACACACATATTATATACATACATACACACATACACTACATTATATATATATATATATATTAAAAAAAATCACCATATAGACTATAAAGGTCTTATTACTTTTCATGACTTTTTCAGGCCTGGAAATTAATAACGATACTGACTATTAGAGAGAAGGGTGGCCATTTACCTATATTATAATATACACCGATCAGCTACAACATTTAAAACACCTGCCTAATATTGTGTAGGTCCACCTCATGCCACCAAAACAGCACCAACCATCTCAGAATAGCATTCTGAGATGATATTCTTCTCACCATAATTGTACAGAGCGGTTATCTGAGTTATCGTAGACTTTGTCAGTTCAAACCAGTCCAGTCATTCTCTGTTGACCTCTCTCATCAACAAGGCGTTTCCATACACAGAACTGCCGCTCACTGGATGTTTTTTGTTTTTGGCACCATTCTGAGTAAATTCTAGAAACTGTTGTGTGTGTATATCCCAGGAGATCAGCAGTTACAGAAATACTCAAACCAGCCCATCTGGCACCAACAAGCATGCCACGCTCCAAATCTCTGAGATCACATTTTTTTCCCCATTCTGATGGTTGATGTAAACATTAACTAAAGCTCCTGACCCGTATCTGCATGATTTTATGCACTGCACTGCAGCCACGCGATTGGCTGATTAAATAATCGCATGGATGATTGTTGGTGCCAGATGGGCTGGTTTGAGTATTTCTGTAACTGCTGATCTCCTGGGATTTTCACACACAACAGTCTCTAGAATTTACTCCGAATGGTGCCAAAAACAAAAAACAAAAAACATCCAGTGAGCGGCAGTTCTGTGGATGGAAATGCCTTGTTGATGAGAGAGGTCAACAGAGAATGACCAGACTGGTTTAAAATGACAAAGTCTACTGTAACTCAGATAACCACTCTGAACAATGGTGGTGAGAAGAATATACATCTCTGAATGCTATTCTGAGATGCGGGTTGGTGCTGTTTTGGCGGCACGATGGGGACCTACACAATATTTGGCAGGTGATTTTAAAGTTGTGGGTGAAAAATATAGAAATTTCTATAAATCACTATACAGACTTTTAAGGTTATATAAATGTTCATGACTTTCCATGCCATTTAAAATGTTATTAATTTCCATTACTTTTTCAGTATTGTAGAAGTAGATCTGGCGCTACTTTACACACATGGATAGAAACAACAGGAATGGCGCAGAGAAATCCAGCAACACTAGCAGTGATAAACTTTGTTTGACTCAAATAAAGTCATTATTTGACGCCATTACTTTTTCAGGCCTGAAAATGGCTAAAATTCCCTGATATTTACAGTTGACTGTGGATCTCCTGCTCAAAATCAAACTGCAGAAAAATCACAGCAAAAGAAACACTGTGCACTCCAATTTTTTCATTTTGACCTAACATAACAGCTAATTCAATTACCTCCTGCTCAAAATTTCATAAAGCTCAGACTCCCCATTTAAAGTACCTGAAAAAACAAAGAAAGTAACATTATTTCATTTATTTGTGGTCATTTTAGTGGAATCTTACAATAATGTATTTTTATAAAAAATATATACTTTTCTTCACAAGCAATGGCTATTTAAAGGTCTCACTTTGGTTGTTGGCCTCTGCAGTAAGGAACGTCTCTTGATCAACCTGCAGACCGTCCAAACACACGGACAGATCACCAACAATATCAGACTGATCTCTGTCTGCGCACAACTGCAGCGTCTGCACCACCTCACAGACTGACAGACAAACAACAGAGCAAAAAAAACTGTTAAAGAGACAAAACAGAAGCATTTTAAAAGGAAACTGGCACTAAACACAATCAGTTCAGAGACTGTGATCGAAACTACACTCAAAATCATGCCAGTCTTAAACATCACTACATTTGCTGGAAATACAAATAAAAAAATAAATAAATAAATAAATAAAATTTTAGTAATATTTTAAAAAGTTAATTGAGGTGTGTGACGTGTATCTGCAAGTTTGACATTCTTTGGCTCTGAATGTATCGACATTTAATCATGTGCAGGATAAGAATTATATACAGTATACAGTTGTGCTCAAAAGTTTGCATACCCTGGCAGAAATTGTGAAATTTTGGCATTGATTTTGAAAATATGACTGATCATGCAAAAAAACTGTCTTTTATTTAAGGATAGTGATCATATGAAGCCATTTATTATCACATAGTTGTTTGGCTCCTTTTTAAATCATAATAATAACAGAAATCACTCAAATGGCCCTGATCAAAAGTTTACATACCCTTGAATGTTTGGCCTTGTTACAAACACACAAGATGACACACACAGGTTTAAATGGCAATTAAAGTGTAATTTCCCACACCTGTGGCTTTTTAAATTGCAATTAGTATATGTGTATAAATAGTCAATGAGTTTGTTAGCTCTCATGTGGATGCACTGAGCAGGCTAGATACTGAGCCATGGGGAGCAGAAAAGAACTGTCAAAAGATCCGTGTAACAAGGTAATGGAACTTTATAAAGATGGAAAAGGATATAAAAAGATATCCAAAGCCTTGAAAATGCCAGTCAGTACTGTTCAATCACTTATTAAGAAGTGGAAAATTCGGGGATCTCTTGATACCAAGCCAAGGTCAGGTAGACCAAGAAAGATTTCTGCCACAACTGCCAGAAGAATTGTTCGGGATACAAAAAAACCCACAGGTAACCTCAGGAGAAATACAGGCTGCTCTGGAAAAAGACGGTGTGGTTGTTTCAAGGAGCACAATACGACAATACTTTAAAAAAAAATGAGCTGCATGGTCGAGTTGCCAGAAAGAAGCCTTTCCTGCGCCAATGCCACAAAAAAGCCCAGTTACAATATGCCCGACAACACCTTGACACGCCTCACAGCTTCTGGCACACTGTCATTTGGAGTGACGAGACCAAAATATGGTCACAACCATAAGCGCTATGTTTGGAGAGGGGTCAACAAGGCCTATAGTGAAAAGAATACCATCCCCACTGTGAAGCATGGTGGTGGCTCACTGATGTTTTGGGGGTGTGTGAGCTCTAAAGGCACGGGGAATCTTGTGAAAATTGATGGCAAGATGAATGCAGCATGTTATCAGAAAATACTGTCAGATAATTTGCATTCTTCTGCACGAAAGCTGCGCATGGGATGCTTGGACTTTCCAGCACGACAATGACCCTAAGCACAAGGCCAAGTTGACCCTCCAGTGGTTACAGCAGAAAAAGGTGAAGGTTCTGGAGTGGCCATCACAGTCTCCTGACCTTAATATCATCGAGCCACACTGGGGAGATCTCAAACATGCGGTTCATGCAAGACAGCCAAAGACTTTGCATGACCTGGAGGCATTTTTCCAAGACGAATGGGCAGCTATACCACCTGCAAGAATTTGGGGCCTCATAGACAACTATTACAAAAGACTGCACGCTGTCATTGATGCTAAAGGGGGCAATACACAGTATTAAGAACTAAGGGTATGCAGACTTTTGAACAGGGGTCAATTCATGTTTTTCTTTGTTGCCATGTTTTGTTTTATGATTGTGCCATTCTGTTATAACCTACAGTTGAATATGAATCCCATAAGAAATAAAAGAAATGTGTTTTGCATGCTCACTCATGTTTTCTTTAAAAATGGTACATATATTACCAATTCTCCAAGGGTATGCAAACTTTTGAGCACAACTGTATCTACAATACTATTTTTCCTATTTAAAATGTTAATTCTTGATATCTGCAATAGAATTACTACTAGTGATCATTTATGATATCAGGAACAAGGTTTGTAATAATAAAAATGTTAATTCTTTATTAAAAAAAAAGGACATCACTACTCGTGGAAATACCCATTCATTATAACAAAAATGTATAATATTTTTCATATATGTAACGGTATTTTCACTAGAAGAATTTCACAATGATCTGTCATTCACTCCTATTAAAAATGCAAATACAGATATTTGTAATTAATTAAGTACTGGATGGAATTCTGAATATACTTGTCAGCTATGTACTTCTTACTTGTAAAAAAATATACATTTTGATATAAGGTAAATATTACAGTGTTACTAGTGATGCTAGTATGCTAATTTTGCTATTTACTAATTAGTAACGAGGTTTGTTTTAGAATAAAAACATGAATTTTTTTTTTAAAAGACATCATTACTTGCGGAAATACCCCTTCCTTGATGTCAAAATGGAATTTCAACTAGTATAAAATTTTATTTTTGATTTCTGTAACAGCATTTTCACTATAATTTCACAATTATCTGTCATTCACCCTTGTTCAAAACACAATTACAGATATTCACTATAATTAATTTCTTACCAGTTTAAATTCCAATTTCACATATCAGCAAAGCATTACTTATATGGCAAGCACTTTCAAGCTTTAATCACATGCAGGACCTAAATTATAGATATCTGCAATTAAATTTTCACTAGTTGAAATTTCTTGATATCAACGCAATAACCACAAGTGTAAATGCAAAATTTTGATATCAGTAATGAAGTTTCCACTAGTCAAACAGTTAATGCTTGATATAAAAAAATTATGGCATTACTCAAAAAAATACCTAAACATAACTTTTGTTATCTTTATTTTCACTGGTTGAATTTCACAATGATATGTCATTCACTCTTATTCAAAGTGCAATTACAGATTTTTGAAATTAATTTTGGACTAGACAGTTCTGAATATACAGTTGAAGTCAGAAGTTTACATACACTTAGGTTGAAGTCATTAAAACTAATTTTTTAACCACTCCACAGATTTCATATTAGCAAACTATAGTTTTAGCAAGTCGTTTAGGACATCTAATTTGTGCACGACACAAGTAATTTTTCCAACAATTGTTTACAGACTGATTGTTTCACTTTTAATTGACTATATCTAAATTCCAGTGGGTCAGAAGTTTACATACACTGTTAACTGTGCCTTTAAGCAGCTTGGAAAATTCCAGAAAATGATGTCAAGTCTTTAATCAATTAGCTTCAGATAGGCTAATTGGTGTCAATTGGAGGTGTACCTGTGGATGTATTTTAAGGTCTACCTTCAAACTCAGTACCTCTTTGTTTAACATCATGGGAAAATAAAAAAAATCAGCAAAGACCTCCAAAAAATAAAATAAAATAAATAAAATGTGGACCTCCACAAGTCTGGTTCATCCTTGGGAGCAATTTCCAAACACCCGAAGTTACCACGTTCAACTACACAAACAATAGTATGCAAGTATAAACACCATGGGACCACGCAGCCATCCTAAAGCTCAAGGAGATGCATTCTGTCTCCTAGAGATGAACGTAGTTTGTGCAAAAATTTTAAATCAATCCCAGAACAACAGCAAAGGACCTTGTGAAGATGCTGGAGGAAACAGGCAGACAAGTATCTATATCCACAGTAAAACGAGTCCTATATCGATATAACTTGAAAGGCTACTCAGCAAGGAAGAAGCCACTGCTCCAAAACCGCCATACAAAAGCCAGACTACAGTTTGCAAGTGAACATGGGGACAAAGATCTTACTTATTGGAGAAATGTCCTCTGGTCTGATGAAACAAAATTTGAACTGTTTGGCCAAAATTACCATCGTTATGTTTGGAGGAAAAAGGGTGAGGCTTGCAAGCCAAAGAACACCATCCCAACCGTGAAGCATGGGGGTGGCAGCATCATGTTGTGGGGGTGCTATGCTTGAGGAGGGACTGGTGCAATTCATAAAACAGATGGCATCATGAGGAAGAACGATTATGTGGATATACTGAAGCAACATCTCAAGACATCAGCCAGGAAGTTAAAGCTCTGCCGCAAATGGGTCTTCCAAATGGACAATGACCCCAAACATACCTCCAAAGTTGTGGCAAAATGGATTAAGGACAACAAAGTCAAGATATTGGAGTGGCCATCACAAAGCCCTGACCTCAATCCGATAGAAAATTTGTGGGCAGAACTTTAAAAGCGTGTGCGAGCAAGGAGGCCTACAAACATGACTCAGTTACACCAGTTCTGTCTGGAGGAATGGGCCAAAATTCCAGCAACTTATTGTGAGAAGCTTGTGGAAGGATACCCAAAATGATTGACCCAAGTTAAACAATTTAAAGGCAATACTACCAAATACTCACAAAGTGCACGCAGACAAGATGGCGGCATGCATGTACGCAGCGGCTTAGGTCTCACTAAATTTCGTTGTACAGTTGTGCAATGACAGTAAAGTTATTCTAAGGTTCTAAGGTAAACTTCTGACCCATTGGGAATGTGATGAAAGAAATAAAAGCTGAAATAAATCATTCTCTCCACTATAATTTGACATTTCACATTCTTAAAATAAAGTAGTGATCCTAACTGAATTAAGACAGGGAATATTTTGTATGATTAAATGTCAGGAATTGTGAAAAACTGAGTTTAAATGATTTGGCTAAGGCGTATGTAAACTTCCGACTTCAACTGTACATATCAGCTATGCACTTCTTGTAAAAATTATATAATTTTGATTTATATAATTACATTGTTACTAGTGAAAATGTCCATTCCTGATAACAAGAACTGCATTACAACTAGTAAAAAAATTAATTTCAGATATCTGTAATGTTACTGAAACTAGAAAGAAAGCCTTGTAGTATATCTTTAATTGCACTTAAATTTTTGAAATCTAAAATCCATTTCCAGATATCTGAAATAAGCATTGCCACAAGAGAAATGTTTTTACTAGTGCACACCTAATAACTGATACAAAATTATAGCATTTTAACTAGTGATAACTGAATTATAGATATCTATGATTCATATACTGCACATGATTAAATGTCAATTCGGCTTTCCATACTATCGGTGCTGTCAGGTTTGTGATGGCATGTGAGTAAATTCTGTTTATTTTTATCTCATTCTTCTGTGTGTGTGTGTGTGTTCAGAGTTGTCACAGAGGTTATCTAGGTCACACCTGCACGATGCTTTAAAAAAAGTCTTATTGTGCATCTTTTAAGTGGTTAATGTGGTGATGGGGCAGAGCAGAGAAACTCACTTTTCATGTCGTTAGATTTGAGAATCTCGTTGACGTCAAGAGTGGCCACGCCCATCAGAACATCAGACTTCAGCGTCTGATGACTCCAAACACGGAAAATTAGCTTACTGAACGGAGTCACAATCCTGATGGTCAAACAATGCAGATAATATTACAAACAAAAGATCTAGACAGACACAAATGAAACATGTCAAACTCTAACTATGAGTAACAGTAATAGTGATGCTTGCCTTTGAAAACACTACTAATAATGGAGTCTATAGCTAGTTCTGAAAAAAGTACTAATGCTAAATTGAAGCATAATTAGGAACCGGTAGAGTGTGTGTGTGTGTGTACTTAATAAAAACACACTTGTTAGTGCTGGTACTAAATAAAAAATACAGGCTTAAAAACACAGTGTGTGTTTGTGTGTGTATAAACACTCACACAGTGAACAACTGCTTCCATTTGGGTGAGTGTGTGTTGTTACATTTCTCTGTTTTTTTGGACTGGCCATCCACACACACTTCCACATACGGATTTGGTCCAAACCAGTTCTTCCTGCTGTCCTTCAGTTTGGCGGAGATCACTGCACACAGGGAGAACAGACGGTCAAACATGCATGTAATCAGCGTTAGAACTCGGTGACCTCACGTACAGTCATGACCGAATGTTTGCAAACACATTAAACACTAAACATTACCGTAGTAAACCAGGAGATCTGCCTTAAGGGCAGGCCTACAGGTCAATAGACTACAATTGTATTTTTCCTTTTAACAAAATGAAAATACACAAACAATATTTATTTTTGGTATTGAAATGTTCCCCTTTAGTATTTTAAAATATGCAAATGAGGCATCATTTTGCACAAAAACGGCATAATATTACAAAAGTGATGCAGACTCCACAGAAAAAGTCACATCTTTTTTGTTTTAATGTGATAACTCACTGGTGGTTTTTTATATTTATTTAACTTTAATAAAAAATTTTTAGATTAAATGCCCCATAAAATGATATTTCAAAAATTCCTATTACAATTACCCTGTCAGAAGGCAAATTATAAAATGAAGGCCCTGTATCAATTATAAAACGTAAGATATTATGTTGACTACGAGTAAAATGCCACGTAAAAAATGCCTCTTGAAGCTAATTTATTTGTTAAAGGTGATGTAAAATAATAAAAATTAAACCTTTATAAATATTGTTTGCTATTATGTTCTCTTATTAGAAAGTATGGTTGTTGTTTTTCTTTTTGCAGAAAATCTCAATTTCAACCAAACAAAACTGTTTCAGAATCAAAGCAAATTCCTAAAAAGAGAGAAGCCTTATTTTCTGCTTGGAATGAAAAATGAAGCGGTGTAGATAAAATACATAGAATATTATTTTTAAGAAATAGATATACAGTATATTGATAGTTGTTTCATTCCAATGAACATGACAAATCTATCATTACTTTGGACATCGTTTTAAATAAAAAAGGAACTTATTATTTTTTCTGATGTTTTGAATCACTTCCCAAAAAACTGTGTATATTGTGATATATTTTGAGCAAAAATATCAAGAATATCACATTATAATTTTTTATATATAATCGCCCACCCCTAGATGCCTGCAGTACATCCCATTAAAGTGGATTAATGGTTTAATACTAGTGCCCGACCGATATACCGGCAGATATTCATCTTTCACCGATATATCGTATCGGCATATATGTTTACCGATATGCGCAGATATGAAAACTTTTTTCAGAACATATAACGCAGAAAACAATCCTTTAGAATTGGTGTCATAACATAGTTTGTCCAGCAGAGCGTGCTCCGACTCCACTGTTTACAGAGCTGAGCTGACGGTGGTTCTGCAGAGTTAAGCGGTGTCTTCTCGGTAAGTTGCTTACTAGTTTGTGAAATACATAGCCAGCTATAGTTTGTCAGTGCATTCAGTAATGTAGCAGATTGAAAGGTAAACATCAGAGCATCTTTTTGCAGCTCAGCAGACACAGGTGCAGTGGTGGATTGTGTCTGTTGAGAGCTGATTTCACGCTACGTTGTTACCTAATTGGTGAGACGCAATGCTGGTTCATCTTTTACTCTCCATGACAACGAGCTTATAGCTAACTAGCAAATCACGTAGCTACTTTCATTGCTTGTCAGCTGAGTAGAAGCTAATGTGTAAACATTCACCAAACTGTTTTGTTCAGGATTCACAGTTTGGTACCCCCTTCAACCGAACAATTCCGGTCGTTGCATTTACAAAATGTAACATTTAAAAGTCTGGTTTTCCACCATTGAAAGTTTCCCCTGAACTTGTATAGCAGAATACAATAACACTATGCTTCTTGTTTTACAACCTGCCAATTTGAAGTTAGGTCACACATGAACCTCTGAAACCTCTACAATTCCCTGTTGGAAAAAACAGCTTAAGCTGGTAGCTGTGCTTTGGAACATGGTAGCTGGTTCAAGGTGGTCCTTAGCTGGTCCAAGCTGGTCTTAAGCTGGTCCAAGGTGGTCATGAGCTAGTCCAAGCTGGTCCTTAGCTGGTCCAAGCTGGTCTTAAGATGGTCCAAGGTGGTCATGAGCTAGTCCAAGCTGGTCCTTAGCTGGTCAACCAGCTCCTATGTTCCAAAAACCAGCTTGACCACCTTGAGCTGGTATGACAAGCTGGTAGCTGGTCTAAGCTGGTCTCCCAGCTTGGACCAGCTAATGACCAGCTTGGACCAGCTAAAGACCAGCTAGAAACCAGCTACCATGTTCCAATACACAGCTACCAGCTTAAGCTGGATTTTCCACTAGGGAACTGTCTGTTTTCTTCTGTTATCTCATTTAGAGTGTGGCACTATTAGAGTTTATTATTCAATATTTTTACAATTATTAAAAGGAGTTGGGAAGACAAAGACCATCAATCAGACAACGAGCTGATCAGAACGATCGCTACATCAGATAAACCACAGGCAGACACATATGCAAACACACAGAGAGGAAACATACCCATGATCTGTAGCTGTGCTTTCATTGAGATGCCATCAGCAGGGCCCGCTTTAACTACACTGCTGGCCATGACATGAGCGGATCTGAGACCTGCCAAAAAAAAAAAAAAAAAACCATGAGGAAACATTAGCAAATGTAGCAAACAACCACCCAACTACAACAGTACAACACAACAGAGGACGTGAGAGGAATTTGGGAAAGATAAAAATGGAGAATGTATCAAACATCACTGAAGTTTGTGGACAGTCCTAACCCTAACCCTAAACCTAAAGTCTTGAAATATTATTTTGTAGAAAATGCTATAAATGTTGTTAGACACAAAGATTAGATTTCAACAATCTCATAGAAGCATATATGTGTTTTAAACTAGATTTTTAGCATTTTATCACCTCGGACAACTGTATTGTTAACAGCCCTTATGGTTATTTAGACAAACTGCCTCTTCATCATATGCACACACATACAGATATATTGATACAGTCAATAATCTAAAGTACTGATACAATAGTGCATCCTAATAATTGTGAAATATCAACAATACGATTGTCAGGGCACAACATATTTGAACATATCTGAAACTACGAGACTCTCAAACTTGGTCCTCAGAAAAAAATAGTTTATGCACAGAAGTAAAATCTCTGCAAACATCTGTGAACGCTGAAGAAACTTTACACAATGCACATTCAGTACAACACTGTCTGAAAAGTAAAATAGTTCAGCTTCATCTTTCTCCCAGCTTCCACATCTACTATAGCCATGAAAACTGTTAACCTTCTCCACCACTGAAAAGAGATCCCCGTTTGCTCATTGGACTTGATAACGTTTTCTCGAGTTACATCACAAAGCTTCATTAAGAATCACACACGATAAAGCCCGAAACGCTCACAGTCACATCACACGGGGGACAGAGAGAAAGGAAGAGCTATCTGCCAGAGATCTGACGAAACTTTCACTGGAGCTCAACTCGGAGTTAATTATTCATCACTGATCGTGTGTCGAGCCTCAATAATAGCTACAGGCCGAACCCAGAGACGTCACAGATACAGACATAAAACCACAAGAGCGAAACATTGTTTTAATTACAGTGACAAGCTTCTAGTTCAGAGGTCACGACAGATTTCCAGCCTCGCAGTTTCCATTTTTACTTGCCACACCACAAAAAAAGTCTATTTTGAATTTACAGAAATTAATAAATTGCGGTCAAGACAGCAGGATCTGACTTGCACATGTATACCCCACCAGCACTGGATATTCATCCTAATAAAACTTGATCTACCCATACAAATGTTTACATTCCCAAAATATAGTCGTTACTACAGTTATTGAGGTCTCCTTCATGCAGTGTAAAAAATCTTTCAGGCCTCTTAAATGATACTTTGGCACAGCTGTACCATTTTACAGTACTGATGGTATCAGAGGGTAAAAGCATAATAATACCATAGTATTTTGATATACATCTTGATTAACCTTGATAACTCATCGGTAATAGAGCGCATAGAGTTTCCAGAAGTAAAAATCTCATTTATTTCTTCCATAGACAAATTTATTTTCATTGCTAACTTAATATAAACCTTTAAAAGTGTCATGAGCTCTGAGGTTGTTCATCAATGCTATATGCTTCCGCTGAAGCCATCAGTCTGCGTTATTTCAACTTCATTATTAAAAAATCGAATTTAAAGGGATAGTTCACCCAAAAATGAAAATTCTCTCATCATTTACTCACCCTCATGCCATCCCAGATGTGTATGACTTTCTTTTTTCTGCAGAACACAAATGAAGATTTTTAAAAGAATATTTCAGCTCTGCTGGTCCATACAATGCAAGTGAATGGTGACCAGAACTTTTAAGCTCCAAAAAGCACATAAAGGCAGCATAAAAGTAATCCATACGACTCCATTTGTTAAATGAATGTCTTCTAAAGTGATACGATCGGTTTGGGTGAGAAACAGATCAATACTCAAGTCCTTTTCCTTATAACTGTTTACTTCCGGTTGCTCTCCAATGGCTGAGACCTGACACGTTACAATCCGGAAGTGCAGATCGGTTTGTTTACAACAGAGCGCTGTCCACAAGCTTCACTGGCTTTGTTTTCATTTAAACACGCTAACGTGCTTGTGTCACGCAAGAGGCAGTGTGAAGTAGTTCCCCTCATGGCTACGCATTGGAGTGACCGGAAGTAAACAATTATAGTGAAAAGCACTTAAATGTTGATGTACTGTTTTTCACCCAAAGCGATCGGATCACTTTAGAAGACATTAATTTAACCACTGGTGTCATATGGATTACTTTTGCTCCAACTGTTTGTTGCTTTTTGAGCTTTAAAGTGCTGATCACCATCCACTTGCATTGTATGGACCCACAGAGCGGCGATATTCTTCTAAAAATCTTAATTTGTGTTCTGCATAAGAAAGAAAGTCATACACATCTGGGATGGCATGAGGGTGAGTAAATGATTAAAGAATAATTTTTTGGGGGGTGAACTATCCCTTTAATAGTGTAATTCCTGTTGAATAACTACATTACCCTTCACTGTAAAATCTAATTAGTTGACCTTCGATTTTTCAAGTCAATCGGTAAGTACTTACTTGGCTCAAGAAAACTAAACTGAATTTTTTAAGTAACGTTGACAAGTTACAAGTAAACTTAACTCATCTGTGATTAAAGTATCGCTGTTTTGACTTAATTATTTAAATTGGGTTATAACATGTCTTATACAGAGTTAAGGAAATTATGACTGGAATCTCAGTTAGCCATATGGCACACTGGATTCTACTCAATACTTCTTAGTGCGCATAAATATGCACTTTTGTCAAGTACAATTGAGTAAAGAAGAATGGCTTAAACTTAACAAGCTCCAAGTTCACCAGAGGTAACACTAATCACCCTCATGGTGACTTCACAAAAATCTCAATTATCAACCAACTACAATAATACAACAACAATAGTCTAAAAGAAATATAACTATATACATTTTAAAATAAAAAAAAAAAAGAAATCATTATTTTTCTCCATAAGTTCCCTTGTTTTGAACAAATATACATAAATTATTCAAGAGCAGGGGCTTATGGGTATTCCACACAGCCGCAATTTTGTACTTGATAATTTTGAGCTTGTAGTACTCGAAGCCAAATTTTAAAGAACGTAAATATTTGAGTTACGATTCCAAAATGGGACATTTCAAGTACTGTTTATAGGACCACTTAAATGTTTTCATTAATGACAACTTTAGGATTTAGAGAGTAATGGTAACTTAATTAAAACTGGTAAGAATAGTAAAAACCTAAGCTTAAGTTGAGTAAACTATTTTTTTACAATTTGAGATTACTGTTACTATTTACAGTGTGATCCAGCAAAGGAAAGTGGCACCAATTAGAGAACCGCGGCCAACAAAGCCCACGAAATGAGCCCAGAAGCGACCTCCCATGACGCACTTTGAATGACGCAAACGAGACGGTCTCCTTGCACTCTCAAACTACTGCAATATCTGTGTTTATTAGAATATTTCGCAATAAACTATATTGTTTCTATACTTATAATCTAAAACCTAAAATCAATAGTTTTATATTTTCCCATCATTCAATCGCAATGCTTCATGGGATTGTAGTTCATGCCCTCGTGAAACACGGCAAGTACACAATCTTGCACCTTTGTCTTTTTGCCCATAAAACTAAGTCTGTCAAGTGATGCACCTCGGAGCTGGTTGGTTTGGTTCACGCTATAACTGTTTAATGGACAACTTTTTGAAAAGTCCATGGAAGAAATGAATGGGAAAAATACTTCCGGAACCCAGATGGCTGAAAAAGTGGGCGGGCACTGTTGCTCTCTATTTAAAGAATACCATGATACTACCATGTTACATGTAAGAAAAAACATGGCTTTACCATGATACGTGTGCATAAAAATATTTTAATATCACAATCCTTTATTGTAAACAGAAACTTTTAATTTGGTTGAATTTCAGTTTTTAACGACAGCGATGGCTAAAATGCCAAGTGACAATAGTTGTACTAACTAGCCTATATTGTATTTTTGATAGAAATTATGATTACCATGGTACAATTATCATAAAGGTACCTTTTTTGTCTAATGCTATAAGCTAATGCTATATATTTAAAACCTCCCTTTGTCGGGGGCCTGGGTAGCTCAGCAAGTATTGACGCTGACTACCACACCTGGAATCGAAAGTTCGAATCCAGGGCGTGCTGAGTGACTCCAGTCAGGCTTCCTTAGCAACCAATTGGCCTGGTTGCTAGAGTCACATGGGGTAACCTCCTCGTGGTCGCTATAATGTGGTTCTCGCTCTCGGTGGGGCAAGTGATGAGTTGTGCGTGGATGCTGCGGAGAATAGCATGAGCCTCCACACGCGCTACGTCTCCGCGGTAATGCGCTCAACAAGCCACGTGATAAGATGCGCAGATTGACGGTCTCAGACGCGGAGGCAACTGAGATTCATCCTCCGCCACCCGGATTGAGGCGAGTCACTATGCCACCACGAGGACTTAGAGCGCATTGGGAATTGGGCATTCCAAATTGGGGAGAAAAGCGGAGAGAGAGAAAAAAAAAACCTTTGTCAAAGATACCCTTACAATACCACAGTTACTAAAACTGTGGTACCTTTTTACCGTTACAAAAATTACTATTTTTATGATTTATGCAATTAAATTTTTTATAACAAAATTCCATGAAATTAAATGGAGTAATTTTTAACTAAATTAAATTAATAAAACTTAAAATATTTCATTTTGATTTTGTAAAAGATTACTAAATGTTAAAATGATTAAAATGTAAATTTTATCCTGAAGTGTAAATGTGTAAATTGAGTGCATGTTTTGTTTTTTTACTATAGTAATATTGTAGTAATCATGACGGTAGTTTCCATGGTCTTAAGGCAGAAACCAGGGTTGTGATCCAGTGAAAGGAATATTCCGGGTTCAATATAAGTTGAACTCAATTGACAGCATTTGTGGCAAAATGTTGATTACCACAATAATAATTATTATATTATTAATTCTGTGTTTTTACGGTCATTTTAGGATTTAAGGGGTTACAACGGTTCGTCATCATGGCAACGAATTTGTAAAATTGGATGTAATTTTACACAGAAAAGGTTAGTATGTGATTTTATCACAGTAAAATCATGTTTAAACGCATAATGTTTTCGTCTTGTGGCTATACTTTTGAAACAGTGACGATTTCAACGTTTACTGATTGGCCCCCATTCACTTCCATTGTAAGTGCCTCACTGAAACCCAGATATTTGCTTTTTTAAAGCAAAAATAATGTTTTGTTGTAATCAGCATTATGTCACAAATGCTGTTGATTAGGCTTCATTTGTATTGAACCTGTAACGTTCCTTTAAACATGGTTTTACTACAGTAATACTGTATTATCCATCTAGTAACCATGGTGAATTTCCAAAATGACAAAACAGATTCCGAAATGATGAAAACACAAATTGCCTATGATTTTACAATAGTAACAGTAAATGTACTTAGTAATGTATATTGGAAATACTGTGTTAACCCTGGTAAATATCTGTAAGGGTTGATGGAAGAGCTTTGATCAGGACAGACCTGTTCAGCTGGGAAATATTCAAATGATCATAACAACTGAAACCAAAACTAGCAACAAACCCAAACATGAGCTGAACAGTCTTAACACTATCCAACAGGATCTGGTCACCTGATCAATAAACCATCAAATACACCTTCAGACCAGTGCTGGGTAAGTTACTCTGAAAAAGTAACTAATTAATTACATCTACAGTGTAATTAGATTACTGTACTAATTACTCTCTCAAAAGTACTTATTACTAATTACTTTCTAAAACCCTTATCAACCTCGACCAGATGAAAAATACAAGGATAGACATGAAACCATTCTTTTAATTCTTTCAAATAAATCATATAAAATCTAATAAATTATTCATGAACTGGCCAAAGAATTTAAAGGGGCAGCGTTAAATTAGAACACATATTTTATCATTAGATGTTAAATTTTGATTTTAAATTCACTATTGTTTTATATAGAATTGTTCTATAGTCTATACAGGATTTAACACAATTACATCAGAAGTAACTGTAATTAAATTACTAAAAAATTAAGAGTAATCCCTTACTTTACTTTTTTTTTTCCAATGAAAAAGTCATTTAATTACATTAATTAATCACTTTGTAATTCGTAACACCAAACACTGCTTCAGACTGATGGTATTGATTACCAATGGCTCTCAAGGTCAAATCTGAGTTGATTTAATGCGATTTGAACAGTCAAAGTGATTGATCAACCTGTCAACATGTTTGAGTGACAATATGAGGAACAGCACAGACAGACATACACTCATATACAGACAGTAAACTGTATCATAGCTACATTTCTGAATCGGCTAATCATCACTTACCCGAATCTGTCGGCGGGTCCGATGTGAAACGTGAAACCGAACAGTCCTGAAGTAGTTATTAGAGGATCACGGAGCGACTCGGTTCAGATCAGGAATGAACTTCCGCCATCTTCATGGCAAAACGTCAGCTGACGTCACCCAAAGACACTGTTCTGGAATCAGCCCATTCACTCCATAAATGTGCTCTTCCACTAGCGGCGCTTGTTGGCTCAGAACCACTGATTTTATATATATATATATATATATATATATATATATATATATATATATATATATATATATATATATATATATATATATATATATATATATATAAAATAAAAAACACACTACAAATGAATTATTTTCCATATTCTAAATGCTAAGGGGATTTTTTTTTTTTTTTTTTTTTTTTTTTTATCACAGTCTGGGATATGTCATTGATTAGCAACAACGTTGATTTTGATGCATTATTATTTTTTGTGCAGTGTTAGATTTAAAAAAATAAAATAAAACACACACACACACATACACACACACACACACTCACACACACTCAGGACTTTAGAGGACAAAAAATGTCCACGTCAAAAAACTGCCATAAAAATATTAGATATTAATATTATATTCCACTTTCACTGACTTAGATTTTTTAACCAACATCAGTCCTGATCATAACTCCAAAACATTAATTCATTTTCAGGATTTTAACCCGTTAAATGCCAGTTTGTTTACATAATGACAATGTTGTTTTTTTACACACACACACACACACATTTCTCGATACACACATACAAAACACACTCTGACATCCATACCAACACACCCACACAATTTTAGCTGCATCATTTATTCAATTGGCCTGCAGTGCTCTATAATACAGCAAACAGAAAATAGGAAAAAAGCATGTATTTGCTCCATAGGCTAAATGTGAGAAAAATGGCGCCATCTGGTGGAAAATTTAAAAACTTTACATTTTGAAGCCAGGGCTCCAGAATGAAAGCATAATATCATAGAATTCAATATTTTATGCTTTAATGGCACTGGGATTAAATATTGCCGTTTTAATGGGTTTCTATTGTAACTATTTTGTGTACACAGTGTATTATGTATTATAGATGTATTATAGGAACTAAGGTTGAAATATCAAAATTCCCCAAAGAGGGAGCCTGGGTAGCTCAGCGAGTATTGACGCTGACTAACACCCCTGGAGTCGTGAGATCAAATCCCAGGGCATGCTGAGTGACTCCAGCAAGGTCTTCTAAGCAACCAAATTGGCCTGGTTGGAGGGTAGAGTCACATGGGGTAACCTCCTCATGGTTGCTATAATGTGGTTCGCTCTCAGTGGGGCGCGTGGTGAGCTGTGCATGGATGCCGCGGTGGATGGTGTGAACGGATGACGGTCTCAGACGCGGAGGCAACTTGAGGCGAGTCACTACGCCACCACGAGGACTTAGAGTGCATTGGGAATTGGGCATTCCAAATTGGGGAGAATAAAGGAGAAAATAAAAACTTCCCCAAAGAAATACACACCTTTGGCAAAATGTATGCCGTTGGAATTAACATAGCCAAAAAGACAAAAAGTCCTGAAGGTCACACAAGGGCTAAATTGGTAACTTTTTAAAGATTGGTTTCTGTTAAATAATTCGAAATCGCCAGTGGCAATCTAGCTGAAAACATGTTTTAAAAGTATCATGGATTAATCACAAACGACTGGGACTTGTCCATCCTCTTCAACGCTGAGAAAAGTAACAAGTTGCACGTAACAACGCTGCCTATATGGCGGTTCAGCAGCGGTCTGGCTGAACATTTACACCTGCCAGGAAATTTAACTGCCATTTACAGTTCTTCTCAGTCGTTTAGTTCGTCTTAACATTCTCTAAACTGTAAGTGCAATAGTCACAACTGTTTTATGGGTCATCACAACTCTATTGCATGTCTGCAAAATGTAGTAACTCACCCATGGGCGTAGAATACGGGGGACGTGTCCACCTCACTTTCAATAAAACCAAAGTTCGTATCCCCCCCCCCCCCTTCACGGGGCATATGTGTCTTTCATACAGCAAATGTCTAAATGTGTAAATGCAAAAGTTAAAATTCACTGGTCCATCAAGTAATTCATTAGATAAAAATTTTTTAATAGATTGACAGCCCTAAAAATATATATCTTATATATTTATTTTCATCTTGCACTAAACATTCCGTCCCCCTCACTTTAGAAATGATTTCTACGCCCCTGCACCCAAAACATTTAATTCATGCTTCAAAACCTAGTTGTTGTGTCAGTAAATTGGCCAATGCCACCAAAATGAAAAGTTTTTTTTGTCATGGTGTGATCCGTACTGGTCAAAATGTTTAGATGTTTTTTCACCATGTCAGTCAACCCTGGAAATAATTGTTATATACAAATTTTTTGTTGACACTGACTGCTTACTGTACTATACAAGAATGCCAGTTTTTTCTAGCTGAATGCTATTGTGTATCACACTGAGCTTTTTAGATACCGATTTCAACAGTAGGTAAAAGTTTACTGGGGAAAGTCAATACTGTACAATTCTCTAGTACACAGAAAAAGGATATGTGCATTTGTATGTATACAGTACATTTATTTTGTAGCAATGTGTTACATGTAAACAGAATATTCACATTTGCATTTCCATTTCCACACATTTCTTACATGTAAAGTCACATATAGTGAACAGAAAATTGCTACAAAATGGCAACAACAACAACAAAAAACAGCAACAGTGAAAAAACCTGCGGTAGTTCTGTAAAAAACAATAAATTGTACCTCCTCACAGTAAGTAACACTACAAGTTCCCATCTTCTTGGTGGACATCCTGTCGCTCTTGTTGGTCTGGCCAGAGATTTAGCAGACATCACAAACATTTCATGTCATCAGGGGCGTAGATTCCAGGGGGTATGGGGGAAGTAACCCCTCCAATAATCAAAACAAGTAAGTACAACCCTCTCCCAATATTTATACCATGATTAATGGAAACAAGTAAATGCTTCGCACAAAACAGTGTTTTTTTAGATCCATTGTACCTGATCAAAACCACACAGATCACTGTTACCCACTTATTTTATTTTTATAGCTCTCCCACTCCGAAACAACCCAACTGAACAGCCCGAAAAAGAAACCTCACAGTATGTGACAGACTAAAAGTTATTAAAACGATGCTAAATCTATGTTGAAACATTTAACACACATCTCGTACTAAACATTAGATCGTGGTATTAATCAATTCTCACCCCTCATGATCAACCTTATAATTAAAGTACGATTTTTATTGGAATTTGTGGTGGTTTGCCGAAATGGAAAACGGAATGTGAGCCCATACACCGTCGCCATATAGTGGTCACAAATTTGTAAAAAAGTGATAACATTGTTACTTTTTTGTGTTTTTCTATTGCTCCCTACCTTTACATTTATCCCAGCTCCCTTACATCTGCCCAAAAACATTCATTATGGGCTTAATTTTATTTCTCTGCATAAAAAGCATAACAAACATCATATATATACAAATGTCTTTTCACTAAATATATTTGTCATATTTTAATAGGCTATATCCTAAAAAATTTAAATTAAACAAACTGACTACTTGCCTAAAATCAATGAATAGCCTAAATCTAAAACTACAGCCATTAATTATGACATTAGCTGCTTTGATGTATTTTTTTTTTCCAGCCTACAGACAAAATCATAATTAATATGAATAGTATGTACATACTATAGGACATTTTGTTTACTAGTAGACCTCAGGAAACAGCTCTCTATTATATCTATTATACTTTTAAGAAGCATCTTATAGATGTTTTGCAAATGAGCAAACAACCTAAAAAATACATCTTCCAGATGCAGACGCACACATCAAGTACACGTCTAGGTGATGCATGTGTGCTATCTGGGCACGCTGGAATAAGTGTGTAAATGGGTCTGTAATGCAAGCGTTACAATGTATCGTTTTCAAATGATGTATGAGAGTAAAAGCGTTTCAATATCATAACATAGCAGTGTGAGTAAAAGTGTGAAAATAAGTGTTTATAAAGCCACGTGATGCATGCAATAGGCGACAAAAACAAGACAGGACACCTGTGCGAGAGTTCGGCCACACACAAACCCGAAACCTCAGACCGAAGTGACCGAACCTCAGCACAACAACAGCTCGCGACCCGGACACACAGGGCAAAGCAAGCGCAATGCGCGTCTGCGGTCACGAGAGACAGGCATAGATTATTGACGTGAGTGCATGCCGCCAAGATGACAAGCGAAATGTACTTATGCCAATACAAGACAAGACATGGAACATAAGTGTCTGGATCCCAACACCAAAACCGAAACTGAACCAGACAGAAGGGTCAGGATCCACACACCATGCTCCGGACATGAAATAAGACCGACCGAAGAGCAAACGGCAGGGAAATCAACCGATTGGTGTGCACTCACACCAAGACAGACAACGAAACACAAGACAGAGATGGGACGATGATGTCACGGTCCTGTCAGACAGAAACCTAGACTGGAACATCAAACAATAGACAAGACAAACAGAACGATTACTAACACAAAACACAAAACACAGCAGAGAGGGAGGGTAGGGAGGGAAACCAGGGAGGGAATTTAAGAAAAGGGGTGGGGTCCGGTGGCCTGGGAGGAGGCCTCATGGCAGAGGCAGGGTCTGGAGGCCTGAGAGGTGGTCTCAGGGCCAAGGGAACAAAGTAATGGGACAGAGGACTGGGTGGCGGTCGCTGGACAGGGGTCAGGAGAGAATAGCTCAGGGGTCGGAGCCGTGGAAGGCTCAAGCGGTGGAGCCGTAGAAGGCTCGGAGGGTTCGGGGGACAAGACGGCCTGAAACACATGCGCTGGCTCTGGGACGGACGAGACTTCAAACACTAGCTCTGGGATGGCAGAGGCTTCAGGGACTGGCTCTTTGACCGTGGCAGGCGTGGGCGCTGGATCGTTGACTGTGGCAGGTGTGGGCATTGGCTGGTTGACCGTGACAGGCGTGAGCGCTGGCCGTGGCAGGGGGATGGCCTCCATGGCCGTGGATGCTGTCAGTGACAGGGGAACGGCCTCCATGGCTGTGGATAATGGCAGCGACTGGGGAACGGCCCTCATGGTTGTGAGAACTGGCAGCTGCAACTGGGGAACGGCCTCCATGGCTGTGAACACAGGCAGTGTCAGCACCCACCCACTTTGTGGCCATGGGTGCTGACAGCGGCAGAAGAACGGCCTCCGTGGCCATGCAGGCTGATAGCAGCAGGTGAACGCCCTCCGTGGCCGTTGACAGTGGCAGGGGAATGCCCTCCTCCTCCTCTTCCAAGCGGAGGGAAGTACTACTGCTGTAACAGCCTCCGCCTCCTCGCAGTCAGCTGCAGTGGGCTCGGCCAAGGCATCCACTTCTGTGTGGAGGGTGCCCTCATCCTTGGGTTGGGATGAGGAATGGAAGTCCTCCGAGGCACAGACTGAAATAAACTCCTCCCATTTCATAGCCTGCCTGACTGTCTCAAGAAAACCTCCATCCTCATTCTGATCTGGGACCCAAGATATAAAAGATACATTCAGACCTGCTCAAAAGTGATCGATTAGGCATGTCTGATCATATAACAGACCCGAGGACAATGATAAAAACTCAAGGGCATACCCCCAAACGGACTTGTCCTCCTGCCGTACCATGCGCAGTCTCTTTACACGCTCTGCGCGCTGGCAGGCAGGAGAACCGGTTTGAAAAAAAAACTCTGCTGGGTCCATATTGGCCAGTTTATAATGTCAAGGTGTAGGGAATAAGAGAGGCTCAGGACCCAAATGCAGAGTTTAAAAAAGGGGATTTATTTATAAAACCAACTGAAACTCCCACAAGGGGGAAAAACAAACATAAACTACATAAACTACCCCGTAGGGGAAAAATTTATCCAGGCTGGGGCAGAGGGTAATGGGGAAAAAGGACCAACCGGACCAACAGAATGAGGAAAGGTAATTCACACCGACTGGAACAAAAAAAAAGACAGGACACCTGTGCAAGAGTTCAGCCACACACAAACCCGAAACCTCAGACTGAAGTGATCGAACCTTAGCACAACATGAAGACAGCTCGCCACCCGGGTGCGCAGCACAAAGCGAGAGCAATGCTTATCCGCGGTCGCGAGAGACAGACATAGATTATTGACGCATGCCACCAAGATGACAAGCACATAGCACTCACGCCAATACAAGACATGGAACATGAGTGTCCGCATCCTGACACCAAAACCGAAACCGAACCAGACAAAAGGGTCAGGATCCAGACACCATGCTCCGGACATGAAACAAGACCGACCGAAGAGCGCACGGCTGGGAACCATCCAAAACCGTGCGCTCACACCAAGACAGACCGTGACAGTGGTTGCTTCAGAAAATGTGCTTTTCATGTTGCATTTGCTTTTTCCACACTAACAGTTAGGTATAGGTGTTGGTTTAGGTTAAAGATGTCTGTTTTGTTCACCTCTCATTTGCTTTTAGAACACAATTGGTCAGGTTTAGGTTAAAGTTTTGGGTTAGTTTTACTCATTAAAACCTCTATCTAATATTCACCTTAAAAACTTATTAGGACACCATCTCACTCACTTTTGGCAGCCCCTGCTGGAAATTTCAATGGGAAACTGCAGTGAAACATGTAATGAGCACGTAAGTTCGTATTGCAAAAATGTTGCCGCTGTCACGTATCATGAGATCAGTCTGTGAAAAGGTCAAATCCTTCTCCTTTTTACATGAAAAAGGTCAAATCCTTGATTTTTTTTTTTTTAAGCTGTTGATGCTCATTGACCCCACCCATGGGCCTGACTTTACTTTGCTTAAATGAGATCATATTTACTATATAGTGTGCATATTCACTTCTCTCTTCTTGTAAAGTTTTCCCTGGCGTTCACTAGAGGTCCTGATTTATGTTTATTGCTTTTCTCTTGTCTTGTGTTTTATTATGGGTTTTGCAGTTCTTTTCGTTGTCTTTGTTCACTGTTCCCTGTGGTTATTAGTTCTAAATGTTCCTCGTTTTTTCATTTGCCCCTTGTGTATTTACTCCTTGGCTTTCCTGTGTTCTTTTGTCAGTTGTTTTCCTTTCCAGGCTGTAGTGTTTGTATTCTCGTTTATTTTGATTCCTTGTTCCCAGTGATTCTTGTTTATGGTTGTGTGAGTTTCTTTATTAAAAAGCTACACTTAGATCTGCATTTCTCGTGTCTTCACTCTCACAACATTACACTTCCTCCATGCAATACGTCAATGTCAAAGCGATTACAAATGATGTCTTATGACAGTTCCATCAGCACAACAGAAGAGTGATCTCTTTCCTGATCTGAGCAGAACCTCATGTGTTCAACCAGAAACACAACTGTGACAATTCCCAACAGAACCAATCAAACCGCAACCTCAACATCACCACAATACTGTTGACAATCTGAAAGATAAGAGAGAGACAGATATTAAATGGATTTGTTTTGATGTTGCACAGAGGTTATTGTGGCAGGAAGTGTAGTTACGTACCATCATAATGTGGGCAGAAGTGTTTCATGTCAAGATAGATGGTCTTATTGTTGACTGGATTTGCAGCTGTGCAGCTGTAGTTCTGTGTATCATTATAATGGAGGTGTAACGGTAGACTGAGGTTGATGCTGAGATCTGAACTTCTGGTCTGATTCAACATTTCACCTTCTTTATACCAAGAGATGAACACATCTCGATCATTTTACAGAGTAGAGCATAGAGCAGAATTCAACCATCTCCTGTGATGTACATGTAGATTACGCATAAATCTACAAGTTTACTTCTGACCTGAAGATTGCAAAATCAAGACAGTCTTTATTCTTTTGGTCTGTATATCTTTACTGACTCCATTCAAACACAAGTTCTTGTCCAGAGCAGTGACTCTGCAAATGTAATTACAAAAATAAGGACTGTTTTCAGACAGGTTTCCCTTGTCTGCCATTGGTCGAAGAAACAGCAGGGCCTGACGAAGGTCTCTGACCAAAACCTTTTGTGGTGTAATAAAGATTCACAATCTATTTGACAGTGTACAGGAACTTGTTGCATTAAGTGTCTGCCAAATAAAACGAAGATAGGAGATGCAATTTTTTGACTGTAAAATAGATGCCGGGAGTAGTTACTAAGCCGCACTGTGAAGTGTACTTATCTGAGGATTGATGCATGCTATCCAATGGGCAGCTCTTGATGGCAGGTGCTTTAGGACAAGAGGAAACATACACATCAATGTTTTGCAGTAAAAAAGTAACAAGTCACATAATTTTATCAAGTGGACATTTTAATCTTGACCTTTATTAAGGAAGTTCAGTTATGCCAACTCTCAGAATGATTTAGCATGGTAATGTGAGTATGACATATTGATAGGATATCGGTCTTGGCAGACTAGATCTGCTACGCTGTTGCTGCTGTACGGAGACTTGCTACTGCTGATAACAGATGACAAGTATAAAGAAATACACATGCAAACAAGACATACAAACAATTCCCCAATACAAGAGAACAGAAAAAAATGCAACAATAAAAGAAATGAAAGCATATGGCCTCAGAATTTCAATGAAATTACAAGCCTAAATGACTTTTGTGCTCATATTAAATAGCAGACGAGCTTAAAACCTAATGCCTTGAAATAGCCTACATTTGTTAATTTAATTAAAGCAATATTAAGGATATATAAAAATGGTAAATGACTTCATTACAATATAATCTTCAGAAGTCTACATATTTTTCCAATAAATACTTATATTAAATTATAATAGCAAAAAACAACAAATTAATCAGTTAGCAAAAAAATAAAAAAATAAATAAAAAATAAATATATGTATATACAGTACTGTGCAAATGTTTTAGGCACTTGTGAATAGTGAGGATTTCTTCAAAAATAATGCAATAAATAAATCAATTAATGTCATACAATGTCCAGTAAACATAAAGAAAAAACTAAATCAATATTTGGTGTGACCACCAATTATCCTAGGTACACCTGGACACAGTTTTTCTTGGTTGATGGCAGATAGGATGTTCCAAGCTTCTTAAGACAATATGCCACAGTTCTTCTATCTATTTAGGCTGTCTCAATTACTTCTGTCTCTTCATGAAATCCCAGACACATAGGAGAATGTAAAAAAGTGGAACAGGAATTGGAAGGTGAAGTGGTAATTATATTATGGACCTATGACTTTGCAGTTACGTTGCAAATAAGTCACAGAATTACCCAAATATTACGAATAAATTACATAACTGGACCATTCTGGGTAATGCTGCATTCCGTTCAACTCGGAAAGTCGGATTTTCCAACTTCCTACTGGGAAAACTGCAATGGAATGCCACTTAAAGTCACAATTCCAACTTGAAAAGTCATGCGGAAATGTTAAACTCCGATTTCACCGAGATGCAGGTGCGTGACGTCACACAATCATGTCGGCACCCAGGAAGATATACAAAATAAGTGATAAACATTCACATGTATTAAATAATATTGATAAATGAGTCAAAGTTCCTACATAACATGATATTAAAGCATGTTTAACAAACGTTAGCAGAGTAGCAGGTGTTCAAAACATGGTAAACTGAGGATCTAAAGACGACGTTGTGAATTGGTCTTATAATGGTAATGAAATTACAAGCCTGTGACATTACAGTTTCGTTGCCTATTAGTAAGTCATGAAATTACAAAAAAGGATGAATAAATTACATAACTGGTTCATCGTGTGTTAGCAGGGCTGCTAGCTTTCCTATGTGTATTCCAGCATTATTCCAGCTTTTGAGTTCAACAAGAAGAGAAAGCCAGTGCAATGAAAGAGTGAAGCCCAAAAGACAATGTAGGCAATGCACAAATCATAATCTTCAATTTATAAATGTGTGAAAATAAAGACAACACAGTTAAAATGATATTAAATGCGAGTGGTCTAATTGAAATGGAATGCTGCTGCACACAACTGAATCGCATATTATTATTATTGTTTTAGTTGTTGTTGTGATGGTGTTTCCTCTCCATTAGTAAAGCAATAAATGCTTCATTATGTGTGGTGACTGAAGGTTTTGGGCTTTAAAATAACTGGAGTTCAGAACTCACTTTTAAATGATTTGTATATGTGTTTGGAACAACCCTTTAGTTTAACCACCATGACTGCTCTCCCTTCGGATTGCTCTCCCTCTCCCTTCCTGTGGAGGCATCATTTATGCGTTTTGGGACATGTCGGTGTTGAATGATTGACTCACTCACTCATAACACAGTTGTTGACATCTGCTGGTACATTATAAATGGCCACATAAACATATATAAAATAATAGTTGACATTTGGCCTGTAGTTTGGGATGCTACATATATGTGGTGGTGGTGTAGTGGACTAAAGCAGAAGGTTGCTGGTTCACTCCCCACAGTCATCACCATTGTGTCATTGTGTCCTTGAGGAAGGCACTTAACTCCAGGTTGCTCCAGTGGGATTGTCCCTGTAATAAGGGCACTGTAAGTCGCTTTGGAAAAAAGCATCTGCCATATGTAAAAACTGTCGTTTTTCCAAAAAAGGAAATAAATGCATTTTTACAGGAAAATACAGGAAATAAGTATATATAATGTCAAATTTCAGCACTTTTAAAATCTGAGATTAATAGTAGTGCTGTCAGTAGATACCATTTTTTTTATCGTGATTATTCTCATGAATTTTTCATAGTTAATCGTGATTGAAAATTTTAATCTACTGACAGCACAACTTAAAACACTAACTTGAACTTATCAACAGAGGCGTCACAAAACGTCTCGGTTACGTATGTAACCTCGGTTCCCTGAGATGAAGGGAACGAGACATTGCGTCACTAAGCTGACGCTATGGGGGAGTGTCCTTCTACACAACTTAGTTGAAACCCTTCTACAATAATGCCAATTCTAAGATTGGCTATGATGTTTAAGCCCCGCCATTTTAGGTGCAAAGCTGTCCGGTATATAAGTGGGCACGCAAACATAATTTCTCCAAATTTTTGGACTGAGGGACAAAGAGCGCATCGCTCGCACCTCAAAAAACTCTGAGTCTGTAGTGCAGCCAGCTTACGCAATGTCTTGTTCCCTTCTTACTTTACGCTAGATGCATGTGGGTCAAAGATTCTGCCAAATAACTTTAAGTTCAAATTGTGAAACAGTTGTGAGACATTTTAATCAGCTGCCAAGAAAGAAAAAAAGAAAGTAATAGGAAACACAAATGCCCATCTTCATTATCCTAGTTTCTAGCAATAAACTCACTAATGTACATGCACACACTGTTCTCGTATAGCCTACTGAACTGGAACCTACTGAGCATGCAGAACTTCAACAAAACAGGTATTTTTTTCAACTGCACCTGTTAGATAGCTTTTAATATGTAGATACATATTTTCTATTTTTGGCAACTCGAGGTGTGTTCTAACGTTAACAACTGAGCACTCTGGGGGGCCTGGGTAGCTCAGTGTGTATTGACGCTGACTACCACTCCTGGAGTCACAAGTTCGAATCCAGGGCGTGCTGATTGACTCCAGCTAGGTCTCCTAAGCAACCAAATTGGCCTGGTTGCTAGGGAGGGTAGAGTCACATGGGGTAACCTCCTCGTGGTCGCGATTAGTGGTTCTCGCTCTCAATGGGGCGCATAGTAAGTTGTGCGTGGATCGCGGAGAATAGCATGAGCCTCCACATGCTGCGAGTCTCCGCGGTGTCATGCACAACAAGCCACGTGATAAGATGCGCAGATTGACGGTCTCAGAAGCGGAAGCAACAAAACTTTGACTGTTTACTGAGGTTTTAGTTGATGTGTTTAGTTTGATGTGTATTGCTGGTCAGGGGGGCTGAACAATTTTGATTGCAACTGTATATACTAAAGTGGTAACGAATTTGCATTTATGGATATGGTATTTGGCTAATAAATATATGAGGTTTATAATAATAATAATAATAATAGTAGTAGTAGTAGATTCGCAAGTACAGCGTGCGCTCCAACACGTGTCATTACGGTATCGTATATGTGTCCGGAAATGAGTGTGGTGGCAGACACTCTCGTCTTAGTGCTGCTCGTCGGTTTTGGATGCGCGTCGGGTCGGGTCCGGTTTGATGGGCGATGGGTCTGATCGCTCGCGTGCGTAAAGAATGGTTCATCATAGGGATAGTGCTCGTGATTACCTGCGCCAAGTTCGCGCCGTCCGTGGGGGTGAAAGGAGGTGAGATTGATCGCGTGGACACATTTCAGAGCAGTTAATGTACAATAAAATCTTTTAAATCCGTCAATGCGTAAATAACAGTTTCATTTGTATTATCCTTTCATACACAGCTAACATAGCAGCAATGACGCGCCTTTATGCCGTTGTCATCATAAGAATGGGGTCCTCGCATTAATGTGACAAAGCAAAGAGTTGTTATTTCTTTGATATTTGTGCATATGCATTAATGTCGAACTGTTAGGAGGAGTGTGCTTAATGTTTTAGAATTTTTGCATTGACGCATTATAAGGGTGAGTAATTATTTCAAGGGATTTGGATGTGTCTGTGATGGGGACAAACTTTTTAACATGATGCGTCCAGCTAATTTTTCAGTATATATATATATATATATATATATATATATATATATATATATATATATATTTGTAGAGCCATCATGATAGACTTGTTATTGTTCTTTAGAATAATGTAGTGGGTTAGGTGATCAAATTTGTCATTTGGTCCAAATAGGTATGTCCAACAGGTAAATGGTTTTGTCCTCATTGTGTCTTTACCTGTGATGGCAGCAAAGTGACACGTTGCAACACCCGGATCTCAATAATCCTCAATGGGTAGAGAGCAGTTTTCTTTAAAGTATGTTCTTCCTGTTTGTTTGAAGAGATTGGGCAATAATTTGTCAAATCAGAGAAAGAAACTAGAAAAGTTATTAAAGACAAACTTTGAATGTTTGCTTGACAAAGCCTTTACTAAAAGTTTTAAAAGCCTTAAAGATGGATGGATGGATGGATAGATAGATACAGTTGAAGTCAGATGTTTACATACACTTAGGTTGAAGTCATCAAAACTTATTTTTTAACCACTCCTCAGATTTAAAATTAGCAAACTGTAGTTTTGGCAAGTCATTTAGGACATCTGTTTTTGTGCATGACACATGTCATTTTTCCAACAATTGTTTATAGACAGATTGTTTCACTTTTAATTGACCATATCACTATTCCAGTGGGTCAGAAGTTTACATACACTATGTTAACTGTGCCTTTAAGCAGCTTGGATAATTCCAGAAAATGATGTCAAGCCTTTAGGCAATTAGCCAATTAGCTTCTGATAGGAGGTGTACAGAATTGGAGGTGCACTCCTGGATGTATTTTAAGGCCTACCTTCAAACTCCATGCCTCTTTGCTTGACATCATGGGAAAATCAAAAGAAATCAGCCAAGATCTCAGAAAAAAAAATTGTGGATCTCCACAAGACTGGTTCATCCTCGGGAGCAATTTCCAAATGCCTGAAGGTACCACGTTCATCTGTACAAACAATAGTACGCAAGTATAAACACCATGGGACCACGCAGCCTTCGTACCACTCAAGAAGGAGACGCATTCTGTCTCCTGGAAATGAACGTAGTTTGGTGCGAAAAGTACAAATCAATCCTAGAACAACAGCAAAGGACCTTGTGAAGATGCTGGAGGAAACATGTAGACAAGTATCTATATCCACAGTAAAACGAGTACTATATCGACATAACCTTGAAGGCTGCTCAGCAAGGAAGAAGCCACTGCTCAAAAACCACCATAAAAAAGCTAGACTACGGGGGGCCTTGGTAGCTCAGTGAGTATTGACGCTGACCACCACCCCTGGAGTCACTCAGCACGCCCTGGATTCAAACTTGTGACTCCAGGGGTGGTAGTCAGCATCTTTACTTGCTGAGCTACCCAGGCCCCCTAGGTGAACATGTCTTACATTACTTAATGATTTAATTGCTTTTGTCTTTGTTTATTTAATACAACTGAACCTAAACCTGCAGAGTTGTGTACACAATGCATGCCAACTGAGTGGAAATAGCACAAATTAATCTAACAGCACCTCCTGAGATGATTGGAGATCATTTGCTGCATTCTCACAGATTATATTATTCTTGCAAACAGTTTTCAGACAAATGAAACAGAGAAAAAAGAGTGAAAACTCTTTACATGCTCCACGAGACAGGCTCGTGCTGCACGCCACTAAACAAACAGTCTCCAACGGCTCCATTTGCATCCATTTGCATCATGGAATCCACAATGCATGTCAACCGTGAGGAAATAAAGTGAATTAAACTTACAGCACCTCCCGATATGATCTGAGATAATTTTCAGCATTCTCATATACTGCATTATTCTTGCAAACAGTTTTCAGACGAATGAAACAGAGAAAAAAAGAGTGAAAACTCTTTACATGCTCCACGAGACAGGCTCGTGCTGCACACCTCTGTACAAACAGCAAATCAGACACAAGCATTGCCTGCTTTTCTATTGACTGTTCTTAAAAACCTCAAGTGCATATCTTTGTGACTAACAGCATTTCTTTTCATGTGTCACTCCGAGACATCTTGGAGGTCGCCCGCCTGTTGCTGGTAGATGAGCAAACTTACCCACGCATGAAATACATTTGGACAAGGAACTTGCGAACAGGATTCATTCTTGTCGCGTTTGGCGGGTGGCGGGTGCTAGTTTCACATCCTGGCCACTAATAAATTTTGTGACATCCCAGATCCATGGTTTTGCCATTTTTCCGATATTGTCGATCATCATCTGTTCGCAATCAGCACTGGGATTTTTGTAAGACATCATCGATATCCGATTACATCATCCTATCGCCCAGCCCAAGCTTTAACTTCCTGGCTGATTCAATATAACCACATAATTTTTCTTCCTCATGATGCCATCTGTTTTGTGAAGTGCACCAGTCCCTCCTGCTGCAAAGCACCCCCACAACATGATGCTGGCACCCCCATGCTTCACGGCTAAGATGGTGTTCTTCAGCTTGCAGGCCTGCATGTTCATTATGGCCAAAAAGTTCAATTTTTGTTTCATTAGACCAGAGGACATTTCTCAAGATCTTTGTCCCCATGTGCACTTGCAAACTGTAGTCTGGCTTTTTTATGGTGGTTTTGGGGCAGTGGCTTCTTCCTTGCGGAGCAGCCTTTCAGGTTATGTCGATATAGGACTCGTTTTACTGTGGATATAGATACTTGTCTACCTGTTTCCTCCATCTTCACAAGGTCCTTTTCTGTTGTTCTGGGATTGATTTGCACTTTTCTCACCAAACTACGTTCATCTCTAGGAGACAGAATGCGTCTGCTTGAGCGGTATGGTGGCTGCGTGGTCCCACGGTGTTTATACTTACGTACTATTGTTTGTAAAGATGAATGTGGTACCTTCAGGCATTTGGAAATTGCTCCCAAGGATGAACCAGACTTGTGGAGGCCCACCGTTTTTTTTCTGAGGTCTTGGCTGATTTCTTTTGATTTTCCCATGATGTCAAGCAAAGAGGCATGGAGTTTGAAAGTAGGCCTTAAAATACATCCACAGGTACAACTCCAATTCAGTACACCTCCTATCAGAAGCTAACTGGCTAATAGCCTAAAGGCTTGACATCATTTTCTGGAATTTTCCAAGCTGCTTAAAGGCACAGTTAACTTTGTGTATGTAAACTTCTGACCCACTGGAATTGTGATATAGTCAATTAAAAGTGAAACTATCTGTCTATAAACAATTGGTGGAAAAATTACTCATGTCATGCACAAAGTAGATGTCCTAAACGACTTGCCAAAACTATAGTTTGCTATTATAAAATCTGTGGAGCCGTAAAAAAATTAGTTTTAAGGACTTCAAACTAAGTGTATGTAAACATCTGACTTCAACTGTATGTGTACAATGAATTGGCAGTACAGATACATTTTAACAAAACATTTTCATTTATGACCCCTATCTGTCTGTTTGTCTTGTTCTCTCTCAGGTCCTCTTCGGCCAGAGATTACAATCACCTATATTGCTGTGTCTGTAATTTTCTTTAACAGTGGCTTGTCTTTGAAAACAGAGGTATGACCCGATTCAATTCACTTTATTTGAACAGCGATTTTCATTGTTCCAAAGCAGCTTTACAAAGAATAGTGCTTTACAAACCCTCCAGTGAGCATGGAAAATCTCCCAAGATGTAAAAATTATAGAACATTTTAAGATTGATACCAGTGTGCATGTTGGTGACTGTTTTAAAAAGAATTTCTATCCTATTCTCTCTTTCAGGAGTTAGCGAGTGCATTAATGCACGTTAAGTTGCATTTCTTCGTCCAAACATTCACGCTTGTATATTTCCCCATTGCTGTTTGGCTTCTTCTCCAAGTTTTGTCTCTTACAGCGATCAACGAATGGCTTCTGAAAGGGTATGTACTCGTATTTTCTGTTTCTTGCCGTCTTTCCAAACCTCCTCGTTCACAAACACTCTTTCTACCTGTCCAGCACTCATCTGAATGGAGTCTCTGTCAATAGGTTGGTTCAGTTGGGTAACAGGATCTCAGAGGTTTTCTGTGTTAGACCGTAAGGTTATGTTCCTTCTAGAGTTGTCATAATTACCTGAAACACCCAACTTATAGAGGGAAAATACTCATAACATTTTGAGATGAGTCAGTATTGTGCAACCATTAACTCTGCAGTATAATAATGCAGCAGGGAAGGGCCAGTTTTTAAGTTAAAGAGCAACAAGCGTGCTGTTCACCCCTGTTAGGTGTAAATACAGTGGAAAGCAGTGATATTAATGTCATTTAAATGTAGAGTAATGCATGTTAATTAGTATTTATTAAGGCCTGCTTGTGTGTGTGTGTGTGTGTGTGTGTGTGTGTGTGTGTGTGTGTGTGTGTGTGTGTGTGTGTGTGTGTGTGTGTGTGTGTGTGTGTGTTCTCTCGCAGGTTGCAGACGGTTGCGTGTATGCCTCCTCCAGTCTCCTCTGCTGTCATTCTGACTAAAGCTGTAGGAGGAAATGAGGTAAAATGATTGTAACAGCTTTATAAAGACAAAAGTTCAGCTTTACAAACACACTCTACCACAATTGTACCAACGCACTCTGCAAAAACTGTCACAAATTTACAAACACTCCACAACAATCGCAACTTTACAAACATGCAATAAAAACAATCACAACTTTACAAAACATTTCAATGCATCTTTACAAATATTTTTTAAATCATGAGTTTACAAACACACTCCATTGCAGCTTTACAAGCATACTCTACCGCAGCTGTTACAACTTTACAAACACTCCACAACAGTTACAACTTTACAAACACATGCAATAAAAACAATCACAACTTTACAAAGACATTTCAACGCAACTTTACAAATACTTTTTTAAATCACAAATTTACAAACACACTCCGTTACAACTTTACATACACACTCCATTACAACTTTATAAGCATACTCTAGCACAACTTTACAAACACTCACAACAATCGCAACTTTACAAACACACGCAATCAAAACAATCACAACGTTACAGTCTTTTCAACGCAACTTTACAAATACTTTTTTTTAAATCACAACTTTACACAGACACTCCATCACAACTTTACAAACGCACTCGACCACAACAGTCACAACTTTACAAACACTCACAACAATCACAGCTTTACAAACACGCTACATCACAACAGTCACAATTTTACATGGGCAAAAGTTTATCAAGACACTCCATCATAAAATCCACAACTTTACAAACACACTCCACTACAACATTCTCAACTTTACAAAGACTTCACACACACACAAAGTGACAACAAGTGGTGCAGTTAGTTAAAAACATTGCAGTGAATTGTATTTATATATGTTTATTTTCTTTCTTTACAGGCTGCAGCCATTTTTAATTCTGCATTTGGGAGCTTTCTGGTAAGTCTGATAATGCTGAGAGAGAGGACAGGAGTGAGGGGGAGAAGATGCAAAGCACATAAATAATGATGCTCATTTTAAGACTGACGGCTGTGATTGGTTCTTTTTTTGTTCTGCAGGGAATCGTGGTCACTCCTCTCCTGTTACTGGTGTTTGTGAGTGACATTCATCTTGATGCACACACACTAATATCATGTTGTGTGTATAATATTGTTTATATGTGTGTTTATAGTATGTTTAAAGTAATTGTTCCTCTGTTGTAGAGTTTGTGCAGTTATGATTTGTTGGGTGCTTTTTGTGTCATATGTGTAAATAATGACTTTAACAATGAATAGCTGACACCAGTTATTTAAAGTACATACGTCAGCCATATTTTATTCATAACTGTCCCTTAATATTAATTACTCTTCCATAAATAAATAAAAAAACTCATAATGACATCATTATCCATCAAGCAAGTAAACTCTGCTAATGATGAGTAAATGTCTCATGTTTTTATCACTTTATCTAATTCTTTCTTAGGTTTAAATGTTAGAAAGGGACAATCATAATTTTTGAACCCTGATTTGTAAATTAGTCAGCCCTGTTGACAAACCTATTACTTTACAGAAGGCACAATTACAGTTAATCACAACATTTATTCATATTTTTTTAATTTAGCTTAAAGGCCCAATGCAATTTATAACAGTTAGTTGCACTTTTTGTCTGATAGAACTTTTGAAAAATAATAATAATTAAAAAAAAAACTTTCATAGGATTACTCATGTAATAGTGATATGTGTGTGTGTGTGTGTGTGTGTGAAGCTGGGCTCGTCGTCCTCTGTTCCATTCTCTTCCATCTTCTCGCAGCTGTTCATGACGGTGGTTGTCCCCCTCATAGTTGGACAGGTGAGTGTGTTTTTATGGCCTGTAATAATATTTCATAAACCTGTCAAGCAGCTGTGATTTAGTAAGTGTATGTGTATAGGTGTGCAGGAGGTTCCTGAGAGAGTGTCTGGACCGTCGGAAGCCTCCATTCGGGACGGTGAGCAGTGTGGTTCTGCTTATGATCATCTACACCACCTTCTGTGACACCTTCTCCAACCCCAACATAGAGCTGGACCACCTGAGTCTACTGCTCATCGTCTTCATCAGTGAGTGACACCATAAGCTCATTCACATTTACATATTAACACCTCGCAACTTGGCATATTATGGCAGGGGCTCTTATACATTTCATTTCACTACTTCTTTCTCTCTTTCAGTTTTTTCCATTCAGTTGAGCTTCATGGCTCTGATATTTTTCTTGTCTACAAGGTGAGGCACACACACACACACCTCTGACTCATTGGGAGATTATTCATAAATCCATTCTTTAAAATGATTTACAGAAATTCATTATTTCATGAAATTCATTATTTCATGAGTATGGTCCATTGATCTCACAGTGGCTACATTATATGTTTATTATATGTGATTGCGTTTAGAAATTTTTTTATGTATTACTGTGACAGTTGTATATTTTAAGTATTGTTTGTGGTTTTGTAGGAAGACCTCTGGTTTCACTGCAGCCGATTCAGTGGCCATCTTGTTTTGTGCCACACATAAATCCCTCACCTTAGGTAACACACACATGTATTTTTTAATAACTATGCTGTAATCCTTACATACTTTAAGCAATTAAATTTTTTTCATTAAGACATTAAATAGTCCCTTTATGAAGCTTTTATTGCTATGCTACTCTGTGCTGCAGTATACATTACTATGCTATACTAAACTACTGTACTATACAATAACAAAAACTAACATAATCCCTCACTGTTAGATATACTATACTATAGCAAAACCTGCCATATGCTATGCTATACTAAACTGCATTAATATACCATTGCAAAACCTAACCTTAACCCTTACTTTTGGGCATACTATGCTTTACTATACTATAGTAAAAACTAACCTAATCCCTCACAGTTGACTATACTATACTAGAGAAGAAACTAACCTAATCCCTCACAGTTGACTATACTATACTAGAGCAAAAACTAACCTAATCCCTCACAGTTGACTATACTATACTAGAGAAGAAACTAACCTAATCCCTCACAGTTGACTATACTATACTAGAGAAGAAACTAACCTAATCCCTCACAGTTGACTATACTAGAGCAGAAACTAACCTAATCCCTCACAGTTGACTATACTATACTAGAGTAATAACTAACCCTCACAGTTGACTATACTATACTAGAGCAAAAACTAACCTAATCCCTCACAGTTGACTATACTAGAGCAGAAACTAACCTAATCCCTCACAGTTGACTATACTATACTAGAGTAATAACTAACCCTCACAGTTGACTATACTATACTAGAGCAGAAACTAACCTAATCCCTCACAGTTGACTATACTGTACTAGAGCAGAAACTAACCTAATCCCTCACAGTCGACTATACTATACTAGAGCAGAAACTAACCTAATCCCTCACAGTTGACTATACTATACTAGAGCAAAAACTAACCTAATCCCTCACAGTTGACTATACTAGAGCAGAAACTAACCTAATCCCTCACAGTTGACTATACTATACTAGAGCAAAAACTAACCTAATCCCTCACAGTTGACTATACTAGAGCAGAAACTAACCTAATCCCTCACAGTTGACTATACTATACTAGAGCAGAAACTAACCTAATCCCTCACAGTTGACTATACTATACTAGAGCAGAAACTAACCTAATCCCTCACAGTTGACTATACTAGAGCAGAAACTAACCTAATCCCTCACAGTTGACTATACTGTACTAGAGCAGAAACTAACCTAATCCCTCACAGTCGACTATACTATACTAGAGCAGAAACTAACCTAATCCCTCACAGTTGACTATACTATACTAGAGCAAAAACTAACCTAATCCCTCACAGTTGACTATACTAGAGCAGAAACTAACCTAATCCCTCACAGTTGACTATACTATACTAGAGAAGAAACTAACGTAATCCCTCACAGTTGGTTATACTAGAGCAGAAACTAACCTAATCCCTCACAGTTGACTATACTATACTAGAGCAGAAACTAACCTAATCCCTCACAGTTGACTATACTATACTAGAGCAGAAACTAACCTAATCCCTCACAGTTAACTATACTATACTAGAGAAGAAACTAACCTAATCCCTCACAGTTGGTTATACTATACTAGAGCAAAACCTGCCAAATCCTATGCTATACAAAATTGTACACTACTATACCACTGCAAAACCAAACCTTAACCCTTACTTTTGGGCATACTATACTTTACTGTACTATAGTAAAAACGAATGTAATCCCTCACAGTTGACCATACTATACTAGAGCAAAAACCAACCCAATCCCTCACAGTTGGTTAATCTATACTATAGGAAAAACCTGCGGTATGCTATGCTATACTTTACTGTACATTACTATACCATAGCAAAATCTAATCCTATACTTGCAGTATACAATACTTTACTATATTGTAGTAAAAACTAACCTAGTCCCTCACTGTTGGCTATACTGTACTGTATGCTACTGTACTTTACTATAGCAGAAAGTAACCTAATCCCTCACAGTTGATTATACTATTTTATATTATAGCAAAACCTGCTGTATGCTTTGCTATACTATACTGCACATTGCTATACCATAGCAAAATCTAACTTTATACATAATGTGGTTTACTATAGCAAAACCTAACCTAATCCCTGACCATTGGTTAAACTATACTATAACCAAACATGCTATTCTATACTATACTTAAAATACTATAGCAAAACCTAACCTAATCCCTCACCGTTGGCTATAAAATACATTACAATACTATAGCAAAAAAACTGACAATCCCTCACCATTGTTTAAACTATACTATAATATAGCAAAACTTGCTTATATGCTATGCTATATTATACTGTACTTTACTACAGCAAAACCTAACCTAATCTTTCACCGTTGGGTATTCTATACTATAGTTTACTATACTATAGCAAAACCTAGCCTAATCCTTCACCGTTGGCTATACTATACTATAGTAAAAACAAACTTAAAGTCGGCATGAAACGACTTCTGTATTGTGATGTATTTCCGAGTAAAATCACAGTTGCCTCCGCATCTGAGACAGTCAACCCGTGCATCTTATCACGTGGCTTGTTGAGCGCGTTGCCACGGAGACATAGCGCGTGTGGAGGCTTCACGCCATCCACCGCGGCATCCGCGCTCAATGCACCATGCGCTCCACCGAGAACAAACCACATTATAGCGACCACGAAGAGGTTACCCCATGTGACTCTACCCTCCCTAGCAACCAGGCCAATTTGGTTGCTTAGGAGACCTGGCTGGAGTCACTCAGCATGCCCTGGGATTCGAACTAGCGAACTATAAAATATAGCCATTGCATAGCGGAACAGAGGCAGATCTGAATGCGAGTTTGCAGCGGACACACACACCCCCCCCACCACTGTGCTGCTTGAATCAGTGCCGGTTATCGGTGAAACTGAGCAGCAGTCTCAACACATTAATGATCAAACTGACAGCAAACGCACAAGCACATGGTCTATGCTTAAGATGAGGCTGTAGCCACTGAAAAACGAGTGAGTAAAAGATAATCATATTTTAACTTTTTGAATCACAATACACTAAATATAAAGGAAAAAACACTTACTCGTGCTGTGCATCCCAAGATAACTGCATTCAAAAATATAAATAAACTCCAGCGGCATCCAAAGCGTTGTATTCATTAGTGATCACCTCAGCAATTCGGGCATGAAATGTCTCAAATACAGTCGTGAATTAGCCGTTATTCCTCCTCATTTGAAATGTAAATTCAAGCCAGCTGACCCGTAACCAAGGAAGTTTGGGTTAAGGAACGATAGTTTTGAAGGGAAACAAACGAAAATACACCTTGCCATCTTCACCAACATGCAATTGACACTTCGTTCAACTCTACGCAAAGTTGTGGTATTTATAAGAAAGGGGAGGGATTTAAGCGGACTAAATGATTGGAGAAGTCCTGCATACGTCACCAGAGAGAAGTCTGTCGTTTCAACAGAAGATCAAGTTATCAGAATCAGAATGAGCTTTATTGCCTACTGTTCTCGCATACACAAGGAATTTTTACAACATTTTGATTAAAGATTACGAGGTCGAAAAAAATAAAAAATAAAATAAAACTTACAGTATGCATGGATGAATCGTTCACAAAAAGATCAATAACATGCATTTAGAAAATAGAGGGTGAATTTTCATTTCATGCTGATTTACTGTATTTTACGATATATGAATACTATACTACATTATACTATAGCAAAACCTAACCTAATCCCTCACATTTGGTGATACTATACTATACCATACTATACTATATTATACTATAGCAAAACCAATTGCCTCACCTTTGGTAAAAGATGCAATACACACTTCAAAGTATGTTAATTGTGTCCTAGTTTAGCTAACTGATAACACTGGTTTAATTACTCGTGTGTGTGTGTGTGTGTGTGTGTGTGTGTGTGTGTGTAGGTATCCCTATGCTGAAGATTGTGTTTGAGGGATATGAGCATCTGTCTTTGATATCAGTTCCTCTGTTGATCTATCATCCTGCTCAGATCCTGCTGGGCAGCATTCTATTGCCCTCCATTAAAACATGGATGAGTGTAAGACAGAAGGTAACACATTCAGTGATTACATATGATGAGAGCAAACTCACTGATCAACTGTCAAAATGACGTAATTTTAAGTCTATGACATAATTTAAGTCTATGATTTTACACTTTCACAGGCTGTTAGAAATGAGAAGATAGGGGCCTGGGTAGCTCAGTGGTAAAAGACACTGGCTACCACCCCTGGAGTTCGCTAGTTCGAATCCCAGGGTGTGCTGAGTGACTCCAGCCAGGTCTCCTAAGCAACCAAATTGGCCCGTTTGCTAGGGAGGGTAGAGTCACACGGGGTAACCTCCTCGTGGTCGCTATAATGTGGTTTGTTCTCGGTGGGGCGCGTGGTGAGTTGAGTGCAGATGCCGCGGTGGATGGCGTGAAGCCTCCACACACGCTATGTCTCTGTTGCAACGCGCTCAACAAACCACGTGAAGCCACGTTGATGGTCTCAGACTTGGAGGCAACTGGGATTTGTCCTCCACCACCCAGATTGAGGCGAATCACTACGCGACCACGAGGATTTAAAAGCGCACTGGGAATTGGGCATTCCAAATTGGGTGAAAAAAAAAAAAAAAAGAAATGAGAAGATAATGGCCTGTGTTGGGTTAGAGAGGGAGTTTTAATCCAAAATGTAATTCCTTTACAGACCCTGACACCCATATGAACCACGTTGTCAATTGGAAGCTGTGAAAAACTTGGCTGTGCCAAACCAAACCAGGAAAAACAAGACCAAACCAGACAGAGGTGCAGTTCTGCTGTCCTGATCACAGGATGGGGGAGGATTTGACTCGGTGGAAGGATACATTGGATTAAGTGCCTTATCACAACTAACAGGGACCTCAGATAGCTGTATACTGCCTCCCTACAGGGACTATAGATGAACACATAACCTAAAATGATTCCATGAGCTTTTTTTAAAATGGATATCTGAATGTATATTTGTATTTTTATATGAAGTGTCAAATCATTTCTTAGCTCAGTTCTTGACGGCACTCAGACCTTCTCAAAGGATTTATTTTTGTTTGTTTTATTGATATAACTAAATAGAGCAAAGCCAGACTTGCAGGAAGAGCTCCAACCATCTTTCGTCTTTTGGTTTTTGCAAAATTAAGATTGTAACTTGATACCGATGATGAACCTTGGATATTTTTGTGGCAGTAAAGAAGTTTCGACAGAAAGAGACTTATTTCTATCATTGACTTTATTATGGTTTGTTTGTTTTGTTGGAGAACTTTGCCATTCTCTTTTGCGGTGACTTTACTTTTGCCATCCAACACACTTCCTGTGTGAATTTACGTTACTGAAGACAATAAATATTGTCATAAATTCAATAAATGACTGTGTAGTTTTCTGTGCAAACTCTTTCTTGTGGTGAATGATACAAAACATGAGACCACAACATGGCAAATTAAACTTTTATACAAGAAGACACTGGGCCTATAGATGCAAATACATCCATAATTTATTAACATTGATTTCTCTTTCCAAATCAAATACAGCTTAAACAAATTAAAGGGTATATAACAACATTTGGAAGTTTAATTTTGTGAAAGTGTGGTTGTTTATATTCTATGTGCGTGTTTAATGGGTCTAGAAAAGTATAGCAGTTCAGGCAGAACAACGAAGTCAACCCTAGTGTTTCTAAATTTATAATCAACAACTTAAAATTAATATTTTTATATATTTCCATCATTTTTTATTCAATTATGTCATACATTACCTCAATAAAGACCTAATATGCACCTATGATGCCTAAAAATGGTGTCTAAGTAGGCAGCTCACTGGGGTTTGGAACAGAGCTCATGTTTACACTATGTGTTTGCTCAGTTTCCTGTTGGTGTTTTAAGGTCATACTCCGCTTGTAGCACCAGGTAACTGTTCTGCCGTATTTTGCACACCTGCACCAGATCTCCACACTCTTGCACGTGGATGATGCCTCTGTTGTCATGGCTATGGTCATTAAGTGACACGGCGGTGCGCTTGTGACAATGCTTCCTCTGCAGGTACCTGAGACCCACGGCTATAACCATGCCCAGCGTGGCAGAGAGGCCCAGCAGCAGACCCAGCTCGGATACACTCTGCCTGGGCACACGCTCCAGCATATCCCCTCCCTTCTCTGGAGTTCCAGATGGACCTTTGGCATGTTTAGGTGGTTTGAGATGGATGCCTCCAGACAGATCGGAGGAGTCTCTCTCACTCTTGATCCAAAAGTCAGCACCCTCCGTGGGCTCCCAGGAAGGCAGGAGGTCTGAGAGAGACAGACGGGGTGCCGGGGAGGGTTTGGGATTCAGGGATGGATTGACGGGTGTGAAAATTTGTGTTTTTGTGGACAGGGTTGTAGCTGAATCTGAAGAGGTGAATGAGCTTTGAACAGTGTTTTTGTGTGTGTTGATTAATGGGGTAGTTTGTGTTTGTGTAGGCAAAGGTGTGTGGTTGTGTGTTTGTTGGGTTAACTTCAGTGTAGATGCATCGGTTTGAGCTTCTAACAACATGTTGAGGTCCATGTTTGTGTTGTTAGCAGTGATTTTGTGCATGTTCATGTGTGTATTTAGGTTAGGGTGTGTGATGTGAGTGTATAATGGTGTGTAGGTATGTGTTTGTTGTGTTGATGTTCGTGTTGATGTATGTGTTTGTGTATCTATGCTGGTGTGAGCTTGTAACTGCATGTCGAGATCCGTGTGTGTGTTGTTAGCAGTGATATTGAGTTTGTTAGTGGGTTTTAGTATTTTTGTGTTACGGTGTGACTGTACGTTAGTGTTTGGAGAGCTGTAGACGTTCTGGAATAAAGACACACGTGGGAAATTTTGTGTGGAAGTGTGTATATACGCCGAAATAGATGTTTGCATGTCATTCGCTGATTCTGTGTTTGTGTGTGCATTAAATATTGGGGATGTGTTTATGTTATACTTTGAGCGTGGATTAGTGTGTGTAGACATGGTTGTGTATGTGAACAGGGGTGTGTATTGCACCGTTTGTTCCAGTATAGAAGCTGCACAAACAGAAAACACATGAAACATTAAAGATCTACAAGATTTTGTACATTGTCAAAAGAAAATATGACTAGTGGGTGTTCTCAGTAGTTGTCTGGGCATTGGTATGTGGTTTCTAAGGTGTTCTGAGGGGGTTTAAGTGCTATGAATTCATGTTAGGTGGTTGCTTGCCAAGCCAAAAGTGCCAACCCACCCCAAATCTCAATTATATTTTGGTCTCTAGATATGGCTCTTGGATTTGGATCCGCCAGGAAAAAAATCGTAAGTCTGATTGCTTAGAAAAGTAAATACACACCTCTCCTCAATAAGCCACATCATTTGAGGTGCCATTCATATCTGTAGCACAAACGGTTTGGGAGGAGTTACATGCTTAAGATTAATTTTTAGAGTTACCGGTTTGTTCAAGTCACTCATATTGATATGAGCTATAATAGTAATGATGCTTGCCTTACACCTTTTATTACTTACAGATACTATGTGTGTATATAATGTGTATGTTTGGTTATAATCACCTGTTAAGTCCTGTGTTGATTGTCCCGTGCCACTGTCGGTGATCTGAGAACTTCGTGTCCCATCGTGTACCACCGCTGATCTGATTCGAGCCCAGTACACAAAATAAGACTGAACCAGTGTAATGCTACAAAGAGACAGAGAGAGACTGATTAGACCAAAAACTGTTTACATTTGTGTGTTGTGTTGTTATGTGTTGTGTGTCTAACCAGCTTGACCAAGATCAGAAAGATAGTCTACTGAGCCAAATCCAGCTGATCAACCATCAACACCAGCTTGGACCAAATAATGGCCATAAATGATCACATTGGACCAGCTCGGACCCCTGTTAAACCAACTACCATTAGAACCTGTTTTTAGATGGATTGTTTTGCATGTTTTCCTTGCGAAAACTGAGCTCCTTGTCTTAACGGCCAACCCTGCTGTTGAACACAACATCACCATTCAGCTGGGTTCATCTACAATAATACCTTCCAAAACGGTCAGAAATCTAGGGGTTACCATCGACAACCAACTTAATTTCACAGACCACATCTCAAAGACAGCATGTACATGTGGATTTACACTCTACAAGATCAGGAAAATAAGGCCCTTCCTTTCTGAACATGCCACACAACTTCTTGTTCAGTCACTTGCAATTAGGCCTCTGTAAATGATCCAGAATGCAGCAGCACATCTGGTCTTCAACGAACCCAAGGGAGCGTTTGTTACACCACTCCTTGTCCCTCTACACTGGTTGCCAGTTGCTGCACGTATTAAGCTCAAGGCTCTGATTCTGGCATATATATATAATTATTGTTGCACTCTAAATCTCTGTCTTCGATAATATTTTTCTGATGCAACTGAAACTTTGTAAAACAGCACTTTTTGTACTACTGTCTCCTTAAGATTAATCGCTTATGTTGTATTATTCCTCTTTTGTAAGTCACTTTGGATAAAAGTGTCTGCCAAATGAGTAAATGTAATGTTTATGGTTAAAAAGTTAGCAGTTAACTTTTGAACAGTGAGCTGATCGTAACCATTTATTTCTGGAAAAATCTTGTGATCACTTTAATTTATTGCGGGATTTATTTCAGAAAACCTTTTTTTTTTCACTGTTGGCTTGGGATGCCTGTTGGCCAAAGATCTTGTTATTTATGCACCTCATCTGCCCTCATTTGCGTAGTATGTGCGCTCCTGCAACAAGATGATTGAACCTTGTTATGTAATGTGAGCAGTACAGCAATTCAGGGAGACCCGTAGTGAGTGTGCAGCTTAAGCGTGGATTCTTACTAAAATCGCAGGTCACCGCTGGGTCGTGGTGGGGCTCTCCAGCTGAAGGACATGTTCCTCTTGAGCATTTTGTCTGAGTGTGTCACGGTGTCATCTGTGCTGAGGCAGGACAGTGTATGTGTACTGGGGGGGTGAAGTGTGAACTCCCCCCTGACCACCCGGTCCTCCAGAACTGACCGTGCCTGCAGCAGAAACCCCATAAATGCCAGCGAACTCTGAACAGTTACTGAACAAAACAACACACACATACGAACTGTTAGTGGTCATGATGCAAACTATGATAGATAGATAGATAGATAGTGTGCTTGCGTGTGTTTACCTGTGAGTGTGTGTTGTGGCAGGTATACTGATCGACTGGTGCGGATCGTGACAGCGGAGTGTGTGCGTGTGTATTGTGGAAGTGAGCTGATGTGACCTGGCTTCATGTTCACACATGACAAAACACTTGCTCCACGGGAGAAACACACACCACGGATGGAAAACACACAGACAATCACACATCCAACCAACACTGCCTTCAGCAAAATCTTCATTATGTGCCTTCTGCCAAGTAAACACACACACAAAGTTAGAGACCACCTCCTTCATCATGATCAGAGTTCGTGTTTTTGTGTGTGTGTATTTTAGGGCTGTCAATTAATTTAGTGTGATTAATTGTATAAAAAAAAAAAACAGGTTAAAAAATAAAACAATTAATCATGCCCCTCTAGGGTGTATGTTGATTCTGGAAAAGAAGTACACATTTTTTTTTTCTATCATCAGAGCAATTCAAACTTGAAGTACATGTGTAGCAGGGGGCAGTCAGCACGCCTCCACAAACCTCACAAGCAGCACAGCCTCAGAATGATAGCCGGACACATAGCACACAGGCTGTGTCTAGAAGGTAACCGTCTGGATG